>NC_135564.1:4052860-4352860 GCF_964340395.1 Glandiceps talaboti | reverse complement strand
ATGTAAAGGCAGAAATAAGTGTGAGTGGGCTTTTCCTGCAAGGGGTCTGTCTTGTCTTGGTGTAAGATACACACAAGCTGTAATATCATGGATTTAATGAATTGACATACTGTGATCACTTTATCTATCGGTAGAATGTCAGAGATTGTATCTCTCTATCAGAAATACTAACTGTACAATCCATTGTTAGTTTATGTGATTTATTTTGTATTTTGCAAATAGATTCTAGATGGGTTGACAGAAAGTTCAACATCACTTGGCAAGTGGTGCAGTTCCATCACTCCAAGCCCTGTTACAACCTCTGGTCCATACGCTTACATTCACTTCCATTCAGATGCAACCAATTCTGATGATGGTTTTCATGTAACATGGGTAGCTGGAAACAGTAAGTATATGTATACCAGAACATGATCATGAAGTGCACTTAGTCAACATGGGTAGCTGGAAACAGTGAGGTTTATAATAAATGATTTGTACTTGATGTTTATTTAACATAGAAAGCTCGAAGCAGTGAGTATTATGTACACCAGTGTAGATGTGTCTGGAGTATATAATATTTACTCAATCAGCATACTGGAAATTGACTTCACAGTTTATGATATTTACCGGTACTTGAAAGGGGTATCTGGAATTCGGAAACAATGTATTATTTTCATATTTTATGATACATGTATATACTTCATTAGTTAAAGAAACCAGATTACATGTACAGGGATCTTGATCCCCAGTTAATTATGTTGATAATCTTGATTCCAGTTATTATTATCAAAAGAGGCAGAGTCCCTGATGTACCATTTAAAGTTTGGTCATACTGATGTCACATGTTATTTCCATGACAATATGCACTAGCCATTAGTTCTCAGTAGAGATATATTGATTGGGGTTTATTTAACTGAAAAAGTAGATAATGAAACTGATCATAAGAAGACCTAAATCCTGTCATTTTTTAAAGCTAATATTGTTCACCCCTAAATTCCGGAAGTGGTATACTATGTTAAGACTCTCTCTTTCATTGTGTGACCTTGTCTTAGCTGCTACCTGTGGTGGAAGACTAACAGATGAATCTGCTGTGATAATATCACCTGATTGGCCCAATGCACATCCACACAGTGAAGAGTGTATATGGGTTGTAGAGGTCCCAGAGGGAGCAGAAGTTACTTTCAAAATGACTGACATTGATTTGGAAGCACATAGTAACTGCTTGTATGATTATGTGGAGGTTTGTCATTCTCTTTATGTTTATTTGAAAGTGATAATATAGATGACAAATAAGTTTTTATTTTGAATGTTAAATTAATGAAACAATGTGAACCATTCATAGACCAAGCCTTTGTAACTTAGTCATCGACCAAGCCTGTGTTTGTAACTTGGTCATTGCAAAACACTAATAAAAGATGTTAGAAATAATATCTTTTGTTTTCAAATGGAAATTCATCTGTGTTGGTAAACCATAGTATTCAATTTGAACTTTTGTTCCAAACACAACTAGAAAATTTACCTGAAATTTTCGACTGTACACTTCAGTCTTTGTCAACAGATTGACCCACTATTCAGCACACGTGACCTTACAGGACACGTGAGCCTAATAAGGGGTCAAAGGTGCCTGGAAGTTTGTATCGTCCCCCGTCTCTGTTTAGTGATGGTTTGAGTGCTCGGATGTAAATAGCTTCTCTCACTCCCCGTTCAAAATATCTGGTTTCAGTGTCCAGTATCTTCACTTCATTTATGTTAACCGAGTGACCGGGTGATTCAATGTGGATGTGTTGGGAGACCTCTGATGTGCTGGAACTAGGTCTTCTGTGTTCCAAAAATCTGGTCTTGAGTGATCTCTCAGTTTCCCCTATATATGAATCTTTGCATTGGCCTGTGTTGGTCTGGCCCTGGCAAGGAATTTGGTACACTACTCCACATACATGTTCCTTTTTAGTCTTGTCCTTTGGAGACACCAATAATTGCCGCAAGGTTTTAGTGGGCTTGATGCAGGTGTTTATACCGTAAGCAGTAAAGATTCTTTTTAGTGCCTCTGAAGTGTCCTTGATGTAAGGTAGGACCACTAAACCCTTACTTGGTTGTTCCTTCTTACGGATGGTCTTTGACTTTTGAGGCTGGATGACTGTGGCTTTATCTACTGCCCACTTTGGGTATCCACACCTATACAGTGCCTGGTTGATGTGAGTCTTTTCTTCTTCACGATCTGAGTTGTAGGTAATCACCGTATCTGCTCTGTGATGAAGCGTCCGGATCACACCTAGTTTGTGCTGTAAAGGGTGGTTAGAGTAAAAATTGAGGTACTGGTCTGTATGGGTGGGTTTGCGGTAGATTTTAGTTTTTAAAGAGCCATCATCCTGAATAACTGTGGTCGTATCTAGGAAAGCCAGAGACCTATCCTGTTCTTCCTCGGTGGTAAACTTGATGTCTGGGTCAAGACTGTTAAGATGGTCAGTGAATTCTTGAGAGTGACACTTTTTAAGTTTTGTGTGCGTGTCGTCCACGTATCTGTACCACCATAATGGAGGATGGGGGGCTGTTTCTATGGCGCGGAGTTCTAATTGCTCCATGTACAGATTGCATACTATGGGGGAAACAGGTGACCCCATAGCTGCACCATGAATTTGTTGGAAGAACACACAATCATAAACAAAATAAGTGCACTTCAGACAAACACTGAGTAGCTTAACCACTTGGCTGGGTGATAAACTGGTTCGCTGGTTAAGGGTGGTGTCCTCCTGTAGTCTATGTAATATCACATCCAATGCTTTGTCAATAGGTACTGAGGTGAACAAAGCAGTTACATCATAAGAACGTAACTCCTCATCAGGTTCAACCCTTTCCTTCTTGATAGCATCTGCAAATTGTTGGGAGTTGACGACGTGATGTTTAGACTTGCCAACCAGTGGAGATAGAATACCAGCCAGAAATTTAGCACAGTTGTACGTTATGGATCCTACACTGCTGACAATGGGACGAAGAGGAATATTCAGTTTATGAACTTTAGGTAGCCCATAAAACTTTGGAGGAGTCTCTGAAGTAGGGTACAGCTGTCTGTATTGGACTCTGTTTAACCCACCTTCTTCTTCCAGTTGTTGTAATACTGACACCAGCTCCTTCTTATACTTGGTGGTAGGGTCCCTCTTGCCCAATTTAAGATAAGTTCCGCTGTCACTCAGTAGGTCTTGACACTTCTGTTTATAGTCCGATGTATTCAGAACTACTACCATACGTCCCTTATCTGCAGGTAAAATCTGGATGTCATTGTCCTGCTTCAGATCTTTCAAAGCTAGTTGTTCTTCCTTCGATAAATTCGATTCTATTTTCTTGGGACGCATTAAGATGTTAACCACTTTGCTGCGTAACTCGTTCGAATCCCTCTCATTCAAATTACGACATGCTACTTCAGTCTGGGTCACGATGTCGACGACTGGTACTTCCATCCGTAAGAAGGAACAACCAAGTAAGGGTTTAGTGGTCCTACCTTACATCAAGGACACTTCAGAGGCACTAAAAAGAATCTTTACTGCTTACGGTATAAACACCTGCATCAAGCCCACTAAAACCTTGCGGCAATTATTGGTGTCTCCAAAGGACAAGACTAAAAAGGAACATGTATGTGGAGTAGTGTACCAAATTCCTTGCCAGGGCCAGACCAACACAGGCCAATGCAAAGATTCATATATAGGGGAAACTGAGAGATCACTCAAGACCAGATTTTTGGAACACAGAAGACCTAGTTCCAGCACATCAGAGGTCTCCCAACACATCCACATTGAATCACCCGGTCACTCGGTTAACATAAATGAAGTGAAGATACTGGACACTGAAACCAGATATTTTGAACGGGGAGTGAGAGAAGCTATTTACATCCGAGCACTCAAACCATCACTAAACAGAGACGGGGGACGATACAAACTTCCAGGCACCTTTGACCCCTTATTAGGCTCACGTGTCCTGTAAGGTCACGTGTGCTGAATAGTGGGTCAATCTGTTGACAAAGACTGAAGTGTACAGTCGAAAATTTCAGGTAAATTTTCTAGTTGTGTTTGGAACAAAAGTTCAAATTGAATACAATATCTTTTGTTATTGTACATAAGGCAAGGTTTTGTAGACAGCCCTGATAAACATATTTGTAAGTAATCCCCACGGACCATTTCCTGTCTGGGCATGCATCTGTTGCTTCTCCAAATATTGAAACATCACGCCAAGTCAAATGTTTTGCACTCATCGAACCAGTCTCAAGAACCTACTTCACTGGCAGAACTTTCATCCACACTGCGGTTCATGTCTGGAATGGACTCCTTGACATATGTAGTTTGAATGATCAGTGACAATGGTGCTCAGACCTTCAAGAGCTGTTTACACAAACATCTTTCAGCACCCTGAAGTAGCAGAAGATACTCTGACATACTCCTAAGCTGCTGTGAACTACTGCTTTGGCTCATGATGTTTACTTATATAGTGCTTTGCTGCCTGTATCTGTGCATGACTTGGTCACATCTTATGGGCTATTGTTCACTTAGAATTTTATTTTTTAAAAATCAACAAAAAATCACAATTTGTAAATAGTTTGATTATTTGTTTACATGTGATTAGAAGTGATTACTTGTGTTTGTTTACAAATAGCAAATACTTCCTATAATGACTTTGATAGGTCCGTGATGGTGTAGATGAAACAGGAGCATTCATGGGTCGTTACTGTGGTAACAGTGTCCCACCACCAGTAACGTCCAGTAGCAATCAACTTTGGATCAAGTTCTATTCTGATGGCTCTGTAGCTGGTACTGGATTTAGAGCAGAATATTTTGTTGGTATGTATGAATTTCATCTGTGCCTTAATATGTGGGTATCTAGTACTAACTTTGAGTATAATTATATGTTCTTGCCTATTTTAGTATTTCCTTCTTTGCAAATGAAATGAAGAAATTAGTAAATTTTAAACCATGCTTGAATTCACTATTTTTGTTTTGTTTATTAATCAATAACTTAGCACTGCCCACTGTACAGTCTTGAAAAAAAGAAAGGAGAGGTAAAAAATGAACTTTGGCCAACCCTTTTTGTGGAGGAAATTGATTTCCTAGCTTGTGCAAGTTCAATCTAACCAATATGTTGATATTTCGTATCTCTATCCAGCCTGTGGTGGTGTGTACACAGAGACCAGTGGTGAATTCACAACTCCATATTTCCCCGATGCATATCCGAATGATAAAACTTGTGAATATGTTATCCAACAATTACCAGGTTATGTGATTACTTTGACCTTTGTTACCTTTGATATCGAGGGTAGTACTGACTGTATATTTGACTACGTTGAGGTAAGTTGCCATCTTGATTCTGGTAGCTTGATAGACTTAAATTAGTTCAATCCTATATTTTCAAAGTCGAGTGAAATTGCCAGTTTTGCCTATACACAAATTTGCAACGCCGCCATCTTGAATATCCAGAATGTTGCATCATGGGAAATGTGATGATAAATATGAATTAATCAGTATTGTAAGCAATTGTGTTACATTGTTTGTCATCATATTAGTTAACTCTGACCGTTGTAGGAGGTTTATTCTATGGATAACTCCTGATTAGGTATCATGATAACTACAGATAATCCCATAGTCCTTTGCTTCTGAGCATGCTCAGTCTGGCTGCAAGTTGCCAATCAGCCATGGAAGGATTAAATATGTCTTTACTCTTTCTTCACAGATACGTGATGGTCAAACCATTGATAGTCCTTTAATTAGCAAGTTATGTGGTACATCAGTTCCTGCCCCAATCATTTCAACTCAGAATAACATGTATGTGAGGTTTGTATCCGATGGCAGTTTAAGTAATCATGGATTTAGAGCCACTTACACTATATCTGAAGGCGGCACCTCAGGTAAGGAAACAAACAGTAAAGAAATCTTTGCAATTATTAATAACAAAAACAGATTTTTGGAAGTTTTTGAAAACTACAAGTACTTGTACTTGGGTACGTGCATCAGAAGAACAGTAAAGATGCATCATATACGTTACATAATTTATGCAGAGAGTTCGTTGGCATTCTGATGTCCCAGACTAAGTGCTCCTATAAAAAGGCGAAATACTTCATCAAAATATTGATTCAGATGATCATGGCACACTGAATTTCTTGTATTTCATTTATATTGCAAATAATGTAGATAAATGTATGTTACATAAAAGTGCACTTTTCAACTTCTGTGAACACACTTAAGGAGCTTATTGTACCCGCCATCTTGAATATGTCGGATGATGCATTGTGGGATATGTGATAGTAAACATAAATCCATCACTGTGGAACAAATATTGTCACATACTTTGTAACCATAAGTGATGTAACCTTGGTTACCCAAACCCTTGGAGGGCTAGTTTATTGATTGCTCCTTACTAGGTATTATTTCCCTGCATGTATTTAATCTCGTAGTCCTTTGTACCTTAACATGCTCAATTTTGATTACAAGTGCCCTGTTGCCATGGTAACACAACAATTTCATGAATCTCATCTCCTATTTGTAGGCGAGTGTGGTGGATCGTTCACTGATCCGATAGGAATCTTTACATCCCCAAGTCATCCAGATAGCTATCCACATGGACTTAGTTGTGCGTATGTCATAGATGTAGAAGAAGGCTACATCATACGGCTGACATTTAATTCATTTCAACTGGAGCAGCATTCTTTGTGTAACTATGACTACGTGGCTGTCTATGACAATTGCACACAAGAAGGATGTGGTCTGAGAGGAAAGTAAGTTGAAATTAATAAAGGATGAAAATAAATCCCTCCTGGCTATCAGCATGCACTTAAGGAGAAGATCTTTGACAGATTAACCAGTAATCTGGTACTCAAGGACTTAAGGTGATCAGAAACCATGACATGAACAAGGTTTGAACTGACAAGTTACAGGGCATGAGCCAATCAACCATCATGGCTTCTTCATAAAATTTAGGTGATATGGTTGCCATGGTAATCGATATACCTTAGTGATGTATCAGCTTGAAAATTTAACTTGAAAGTTACAAAAATATAGACTTTGCATCCTTCTACCCAAATAATGACATTTATTTTTACCGTACATATGTCACTGAGAAAATGCTCAGTATTGTGTATCATCCAAATTATCAAGGTCTTTTATCACAATATTTCACCATTGTTTTGATTTCAGATATTGTGGTTCACAAACTCCCCCTACCATAACGTCGATCAGTAATGTAATGACAGTGTTATTTGTATCTGATGGTAGTATATCGTACGATGGGTTCAGTGCCTCCTATGTCTCTCTGGATGCCAGCTCAAGTAAGATTGTCTTGATCCATTTAGTAACAATTTGTCCTGTCCAAATATCTACTATATCCTGTCCAAATATCTACTACACCTGTCCAAATATCTACTAAACCCTGTCCAAATATCTTCTACACCATCCAAATATCTACTACACGCTACATCCTGTCCAAATATCTACTAAACCCTGTCCAAATATCTTCTACACTCTCCAAATATCTACTATATCCTGTCCAAATATCTACTATATCCTGTCCAAATATCTACTACATCCTGTCCAAATATCTACTATTTTTATCCTGTCCAAATATCTACTACACCTGTCCAAATATCTACTGTATTCCATCCAAATATCTACTACACGCTACAGCCTGTCCAAATATCTACTAAACCCTGTCCAAATATCTTCTACACTGTCCAAATATCTACTATATCCCATCCAAATATCTACTACACACTACAGCCTGTCCAAATATCCACTAAACCCTGTCCAAATATCTACTAAACCCTGTCCAAATATCTACTAAACCCTGTCCAAATATCTTCTACACTGTCCAAATATCTACTATATCCCATCCAAATATCTATTACACACTACATCCTGTCCAAATATCTTCTATACCCTGTCCAAATATCTTCTATACCCTGTCCAAATATCTTCTATACCCTGTCCAAATATCTTCTACACTGTCCAAATATCTACTATATCCTGTCCAAATATCTTCTACACTGTCCAAATATCTACTATATCCCATCCAAATATCTATTACACACTACATCCTGTCCAAATATCTTCTATACCCTGTCCAAATATCTTCTATACCCTGTCCAAATATCTTCTATACCCTGTCCAAATATCTTCTATACCCTGTCCAAATATCTACTATACCCTGTCCAAATATCTTCTATACCCTGTCCAAATATCTTCTATACCCTGTCCAAATATCTTCTATACCCTGTCCAAATATCTGCCCATTTTGTACCTGTCTATGCATAAGTTGTGTCCACATAGCTCCAATCGTGGCAAAATACCACATCATGTATAAATTGTGTCCAAATATCACCTCTAGTGTAGAAATGCTTTTAATCTTGTCCAGGTAGTTCCACTTTGTCTCAACACTTTATGTCAGGTACAAATAGCTATACTGTATCAACATTCAAGCAAAGTCTCTCTTAGTAGATGTGGCAAAATATTCACAATATCGTCATTTCGGAGACAATGTATCTACCTGCTACGGTGTTAATATTTGCTATTCTTTACTTCCATAGCCTGTGGTGGAGATGTTGTATTGCCATCCGGATCTGTTATGTCACCAAACTACCCAGACATCTACCCTGGTAGTCAGGAGTGTATTTGGATTATTACTGCACAAGCTGGAAATCAAATTATGGTCAACATAAGTGATATCGACATAGAATACCATTCATTGTGTAATTACGATTATCTTGAAATAAGGTCAGTTTCTGCAAGTCAACAGTAATATGACTATTCCTGAAATAGTTCAATTCTGATGGGAAGACGTAATCATAGAATGATATATAGTTCACATTACACTGATAATTTTGTGTCAAAATTGATAGCCTAAGAGTAATTAGTTGTGTTATTAAATTTCAAAAATTTATTTCTTGATAACGGTTTACCAGCGTAATGGCATGCTTATAATGGGTTCTGTCTGCCTGTCAGTCAGCCTATTTTCAACCAAACTTGGCACAAATGTGAGATGCTACAATATGAATACTGGTAGGACAATTCATGCATAAAACCTTACAATTGGAATAAATTTTACAGGAATGGTGGATATGCGTCATCTCCACTCATTGGAACATTCTGTGGTACTGAAGCCAACCCAAGTGTGTTTGCGTCCCATGGCAACCGATTGTACATCAAGTTTAAAGTAGACTCGTCAGTTGGTGGACGTGGTTTCCGAATAGATTATGATGCAACATCCACAGGTAAAACTTTAGTCACACAATTCCGTTCCTCTGATTTCTGTGATCTTTAAAATTGCTCTCAACCATGAATGTGTTGGACACAAACTTGTCAACACGAGAACATACTTTTGGACTAGCTGCCTAAAAGAATCTTTTGTCTCCGAGATTATTGATACTTGTTCCCCCTGCAGAGGACATTCTCCTCATTCTAAATGGAGCAGACACAGAATTGATGATAGTGTATGAATTCTAAAACTAGTTTTGTCACACTTAATAAACCTAATTTTTGCCCACTTTTACTGCTCTTTAAGTTACAGCTAAAATGATGTTGGCTTGGTGTTTCAGAGTATACTTTTACACTTGATATGAATGTTTTATAACAAATGAGTATAGAACATAGAGAAAGTGCTTTACTTCAGAGTTACCACTTGTATAAGAGGCACCGTACATAGTGGGGATGTAGAAGTAGTCAAATTGAAATGTTGATTGTCAGTTAGAAAATAAACAATTACAGCCATTAAAATCATCAAGTCCATGTGTAATGTTTTCATTAGACATTTGTTTGACTAAGCATATAATGTGGTCTAACCATCTGTGCCACTAAACAGAATGACGTTCTGGAGTTTGGCATGTTATGAATTTATTTGATTGATTGATCGATCGATTGATTGATTGATTGATGGCCGTTTTTTGAAAAGTTATTTTTAGTATACATCATTCTCTATGTAAAATCCCTGAGTATTTGCACACAGCTTCATTTTTGACATTCTGTGTAACTTTAATACTATTATGGACTATCGGCAAATCTGACTGTTTTCTAGTTAAAATTTATGTTTGATTTTGACAGGTTGCGGAGCTGAATTGTCAGGTGCTAGTGGAAGTTTCACTTCGCCTAATTATCCCATGCCCTATGGACATAATGCAGAATGTGCGTATATGATTCGTGTGGCTGCTGGAAGTATAATAACACTGTACTTTGCAGAGTTTGACTTAGAACGACATTCCAACTGTGCCTATGATTATGTGAGGGTAAGTGTAACATGGTTAACACAACCAGTTGTAAATGGAGTTTTCTCATCATTTTTAGCACAATTGAACTAATAAAGTTGGTGAAATGGTAAAGATAACAACTAGGGCTGGATAGGCAACCAGATGTTAAAACATTAACAAAAGAACTACATGTATACAGATTTGCTACAGGCACTATTTTTAGTATACACTATACATACTATGTTATCTTTCGAGTTGCAAGTCTTCTTTTATGTCCAAAAACCAGGTTGATATCAAGAGATCATTACATATACACAAAATTAGCCTTTCTTCACTCATACTTCAGAATACAAGTGCTTGTGATGAAAAAAGCAACAAATTTGCTCAAAGAAGATATTTATAAACTTAATTTGCATTCCCCAGCGAAGTGAGAGTCTGTGCTTGGGTACTTGTATCATCAAAACAATGTGAAAACTGTGTTTGATTCTGCTGGATGTTGACACACTTGCCACAAATCATCGACCCATAGTGGAGGGTCTATACATAAAATTGAATAAATTGCACTTAATTCTGTAAAATTTCTGTGAATACAATAGGGAACTTGCAAACCCGCCATGTTGAATGTTGCATCATGGGAAATGTGATAATAAATACTAATCAAATAGTATTGTAAACAATAATGTTACATTGTTTTTAACCACAAATAATCAATTCATTGTCACTCTCATCATTGTGGGAGGTTTATTTTATTGGTAGCTCCAGATTAGCTGAGTTCAAATGTTTTTTGGGATGTAATTTTTTCTGCATATGAAATGGTACTCACAGTATAGAACTTTATGTATACTGCCCTCTAGTGTCTACTTACTGAAGCATCACTTGCAACCAGCTGAACTCAAACCTGGTATTAGCATATAACATATAAATGATACGATGATGTAATTTATTGTACTCAGCAAAATATGTACAGAAAGTCCCCACTATGCAATCAACAGTTCTAACAATGCCAGACCATGAATTATAATGTCATAGAAGGAATACATTGACATGAACATTTTGCTAGAATAGATTTCGAAGTTTTGTTGTTTGCATTTTCACTTGAGTAATCAGTTATAAACTCAGCTTGTGCCACTTTAATGAAATGGTCTTCGTAAAATGGTTTCATTCCTGAATCCAGCTTGTAATGATTTCTGGTTTTAATTTGTAGGTGTACGATGGAGATAGTGAAGCTGCCGACCAAATAGGCAACGTATGTGGTGACCAAATACCACTGCCAATATCATCCACAAGTAATGTCATGTACATCAAATTCCGCACTGACTTCTCTAATTCAGGAAATGGATTCTATGCATCCTATCATGCAGGTGAGGAAAGAAGTTTCAAACTACCAATTTTAGTTATGCATATGAGGAATGAGATTTAGTTGAAACCGCTCTTTGTGCAGCTAGATGATTCACAAGCTGTATTTTGTACTAAGATTGCTGCTAAATTACAAAAAATCAATTGAACTGAACAAACAGTAAATTAAAGTAAGGTTATCTAATAATTACATCTCAAGTGTGATTTGTCCCCAACAAGTGACGTTGGGTCCTGCCTGTCTGTCTGTCCATCCATCCATGATCACATGTATCTCAGACATGCATGGGCTGATTTCAACCAACCCTGGCACAAATATCAGATGCTATAGTCCCATGCCACTTTTTTTTGCAGCTTTCATGATAATGGCTGAATGGCAGTCATTTTTGTTACAAAACTTCAGCTTTTGCCCACTAACTATTGAAGCCTAAAGGAAAATGCCATTCCAGGACATCAAGACATTTTCATAAAATATGTGGTTTCTGGAGATTCGTTTCATGATGTTACATCACCTACAATTACTTGCGATTTCAGAGAAATATCAAGTTGATATTGTGCCTGTATAGGTATCTTTGCTTTGGGCTATTGCATCATGGGAGTCAGCAGAAATAATGTATTCAAGTTGAACACTGAATATTCATGAGTCCTGAGTGCCTATACCCTTCAGTGTAAAACATCTCATGAATATTCATTGTGCAGCTTGAATACATTATTTCTACTGACTCCCATGATGTAGTGTCCTACTGCAGTGATACCCTATAAAGGCATGAGATCAACTTTTTGTCTGACATTACAAGTAATTGTAGGTGATACAAAATCATGAAGTGATTCTCCAGAATCCATACTTTATAAAAATGACTTCATTTCCTGGAGTGACATTCCCCATAAAGGAATGCTATGAGTGACAAATTACAAAGTGTCATCGCTAGCCACAATATGAATTCTGCAGTTACCTTGATGTTTTTCCTTTCATTGGCAGATTGCAACCAGCGTATAACTGGATTAATGGGTGCCATTGAGAGTCCAAATTGGCCGTACCCTTACCCTCATTACAGGGATTGTACTTGGGTGATAGAAGCATGGCTTGGTAATAAAATCAATATGTCATTCACAAACTTCCATTTGTCAGGAAATGCTGACTGCCAAGCTGATTACCTCCAGGTGAGTTGACAGAAAACTTTTATAATGTCAATCTGATTATCTCCAGGTGAGTTGACAGAAAACATATAGGATGTCTTTGTTTAGCAAAAAAACTCACTGACAGGCAATTCTTTGACATTTAATGTTTTATGACAAAAGATTGCTTCATAAATGTTACAATAAGTGTAGTCTGCAACCCAGGCAATCTCTACTCTAAGAAATATTATATAACAGAGGGCTCTGTCCATCAGTGTGTGTATCTGTCAATCTGTCTGTCCATCAGTGTGTGTATCTGTCAATCTGTGTGTCCATCAGTGTGTGTATCTGTCAATCTGTGTGTCCATCAGTGTGTGTATCTGTCAATCTGTCTGTTCATCAGTGTGTGTATCTGTCAATCTGTCTGTCCATCAGTGTGTGTATCTGTCAATCTGTCTGTCCATCAGTGTGTGTATCTGTCAATCTGTCTGTCCATCAGTGTGTGTATCTGTCAATCTGTCTGTCCATCAGTGTGTGTATCTGTCAATCTGTCTGTCCATCAGTGTGTGTATCTGTCAATCTGTCTGTCCATCAGTGTGTGTATCTGTCAATCTGTCTGTCCATCAGTGTGTGTATCTGTCAATCTGTCTGTCCATCAGTGTGTGTATCTGTCAATCTGTCTGTCCATCAGTGTGTGTATCTGTCAATCTGTCTGTCCATCAGTGTGTGTATCTGTCAATCTGTGTATGCATCCATGGTAATACATTACATTTTTCTGACATGCAATATCCAAATTCAATCAAACTCAGCACAAATGTGATATATCATTTTAAACATGTGCATGTCACTTAGTTTCATGACATAAGCAAATTTGACCGGGTTGTGGCCATGTTTGTTGTCAGAAATAGATTTTTCTGCATAATACAAAAGCTACATGTACAATACTTAGTGACTTGAATCAAGTGTCCATACCCATATTATAAGGTGCATGTTTTCTTTCAAGTCTTTCCCCATGACCTTTAGGGTCAGTTATCAAAATCTAGCTACTTCTAGCATATCACAGACACTTTAAAGTATTTAGTTGTTGCCAATTACTTTTAAAGCATGACGCTTATTGTCTCATAGAGGTAATTTGATTGACTTTGTTGTCTATGTAGACGTGGTCACTAAAACTTTTTTCTATCCAACTGTCATGCCATGAGTATATCGATGATAGTATTAATTTAGACTCTCTTACTGCCCTCGGAGCTTTGCTTTACTAAAATTAAAGCTAAACGAATTGTTTTGTATGCACCTAATTAACCGTACTCGAATATCCTTGTACTGTGCGCCCTCATCGACCATGATAGAGATAACCATTCGTTGACGTGTGACTGCGACGCTCTGTGTTATCGCCTCGGGCTTCGCAAAAGTACAGAGCGTCGTAGTCACACGTTAACGAACATATATACGAATGAAATAATTCATTTAGCATCAATTTTAGTAAAGCGAAGCTCCGAGGACTGTGAGAGAGTCTAGTATTAATTGTGCTGTAATTTTTCCAACCACAGATTCATGATGGGGAAAACGAAGATGCACCTGAGCTGGGTACATTCTGTGGAACTGATACCAATCCAGGAGGATTTGCGTCAACAAGTAATTTCCTGTATTTGAGATTTGTATCAGATTCTGCTGGAGCAGGGAATGGATTCCGGGCAGAATGGGTAATGGACGGTGAGAATCATATATTTTTGTTATCTCCTTCAGATATAATTTTATTAGCACAACTGAACTTAGGTGCTGTAGTGCTGTAGGTATGGGTATTTAACCGTTTAAAAGAACTTGTGGTGTGTCATTCTAATCCGTAACATTTAGATACAGTCAGGTGATGATTTACTATATATCTTGCCTTGATATCCTATGAGAATGAATATTGATTTGAAATGTCAGGATTGCATTTATTTATTAGGACTGTTTCACTCGTTCCTTATGCACTTCTTTAAGTATGGTGAAGTGTGTATGTGTGTGTGTGTGTGTATGTGTGTGTGTGTGTGTGTGTATGTGTGTGTATGTGCTTGTGCGTGTGTGTGTGTTTATGTGAGTTTGTGTGTTTGTAAATGACTTAGTCAAAAACTGCCCGACATTGACAGATCCTTATATTTGATGGTGACATTAATTAGGATGTGTAGCTGGAACATTCTTCAAATGAAAAAGATGGCATCAGAGATGTGTGTTTTTAGGGTCTGAAAATTAGATTTTTTGAAAAACTTAAATTCCGAAACTATTTTGCAGATTGACCTGAACATAGGGATATGTAGATTGAGGTTTGTTCATGACATACCGTAGTGATCTCACACGATCAGTGATATTCAAATTAGGTATAAATGTGACTTTTGTAAAAAATATCTTAAACTTCAGAAGTATATGGGGCAGGTTTAAAGCTGAAATTTTATGGAGCTGTGTCTGGCTGGCCATGTGTGCGCAGAAGAAGAATTATGCAGGACATGATGACCTCATCACTTATATGCAAATTATGTCTAGGAAGGTCGAAAAGTTACAGCTTGAAAACTTCAAGATGGATTGGGTAAAATTTGGTGGGGATGTATTATCCTGCAATATTATAAAAACAAGTTGACACAACTGGCCCTAGCAACCATGACCATGCTCTTAGCAACAGCCAAATACCAGACTGAGTATATTTTGTAAAGATAGCATCATCACAGACACTGTTTGTTGCCACCAATTTCTTTAAAATCATGTCTGTTCAATCAAAGTATTGATGGGCGTGGGGGATGGGGGCTGTGTCTTCTACAGAGACTTGTTTGTTACGTTATTGACTATACATAACTGTGATGCCATTGTTTGTTTTTAGGATGTGGGGGACATTTCTCTGGGAAGAGTGGTAACATAACAAGTCAAGGATATCCTAACGATTATCCAGCATCCACTCATTGTGAATGGAGTATCACAGTGACTCCTGGCAGTAGTATTCAACTAATTATCAATGATGTAGATTTGGAAGGCAGTACAGGGTGTAGATATGATGCACTTCATGTAAGTATATCAATTTAGAAGGCAGTACAGGGTGCAGATATGATGCACTTCTTGTAAGTATATCAATTTCGAAGGCAGTACAGGGTGTAGATATGATGCACTTCTTGTAAGTATATTACAGTGTTTCAAAGGAGGTATGAATGATGAAGTACTACAACATACATTAGTTACTAAACTTGTATTTGAAGTTGTCCGAGTGAGTGTAAAATAATGGTACGTCACACTTGTGAATCACCAAGACAACATCATTTGTACTGTATCTATTTTCTTCTTACTGTACAGTTCCTCTGACATTATATTGTCATATCAGAAACTGGCACTCTCTGTGAATTGAATTGATTGATTGATTGATTGATTGATTGATTGATTGATTGATTGATTGATTGATTGATTGATTGATTGATTGATTGATGGCCTCCTTGACATTATAGGTGTATGGTGGACCAGACACATCATCACCCTTGTTGAGCTCTATATGCCATGAACACACTGGAGGACAACATGTCGCCAGTACTGGTAACCATATGCTGCTGAGACTGGAAAGTGATGGCTCTATCTCTGGCAGAGGTTTCCATGCATCATACACGGAAGTACCAGGAGGTAAGTCGACGAAAGAAATGTTTGTAAAAAATACTCAGTTGTTAATAACTGCTGTGTTAACAACAAAGCTGGTATGGTTATTAATGCTTGTCAATATTTGGAGGAAAGACTTTTGCAGATTTTGGCAATTTGCTGACTCTAATTAAAGTGTAAACCTTTATCGCTTTTGGTTGAAATACTATGACACATGAAAAGAATGTATACCAGAAAGGTTTGATGTTTGTCAACTCCAATTAAGCAAATTTCTCTTGGTGTATTAGGCTGTGGAGGCAACTACTCATTACCAACTGGTGAGATCCATTCAAGAAATTACCCTCAAGCTTACGACCACAACAGTGACTGCAATTGGCTAATCACAGTACAGGATTATCATCATGTTATTCTGACCTTCACAGAATTTGAAATTGAGCTTCCTGGTAACAATGTTACTTGTAGATATGACTATGTTAGGGTAAGTGACTATGTTGGGTTTAGTGACTATGTAAGGGTAAGTGACTGTGTTAGGGTGACTGTCAGGGTAAGTGACAATGTAAGGGTAAGTGACTATGTAAGGGTAAGTGACTATGTAAGGGTAAGTGGTGATGATAGGGTAAGTGATGATGTTAGGGTAAGTGACAATGTTAGGGTAAGTGACTATGTAAGTGTAAGTGACAATGTTAGGGTAAGTGACTGTAAGGGTAAGTGACTGTAAGGGTAAGTGGTGATGATAGGGTAAGTGATGATGTTAGGGTAAGTGACAATGTTAGGGTAAGTGACTAAGGATAAGTGGCGATGATAGGGTAAGTGACAATGTTAGTGTAAGTGACTATGTAAGGGTAAATGACCATGTTAGTGACAATGTTAGGGTAAGTGACTGTAAGGGTAAGTGGCGATGATAGGGTAAGTGACAATGTTAGTGTAAGTGACTGTAAGGGTAAATGACCATGTTAGGGTAAAGTGATTTACATTATGTGACTATTAGGGTAAGTGACTGTGCCAAGGTAAGTGACCGTGTTAGGGTAAGTGACTATGCTAGGGTAAGTGACTATGCTAGGGTAAGTGACTATGCTAGGGTAAGTGACTATGTTAGGGTAAGTGTTGTACCCAGTAGTGATAAAATGTTAAACCAGCATCCTAATAGTAAATATTCATAGTTAATTTCAGATTTATGTTTAAAAAGACAGCTGTGACCTGAGGGTTGAAAACAAATTTGATTCAAAAAAGAAATCCTACTTCATGGCATTAAACAAAGTAATTAGTTTGATATGTGTTAAGAATGCAAGAATGTTCTTTCTAGCCACTACGGCAAGATGGTTAGCTAATGCTAACTCTAGCGGGCGCTATGTATTACAAAGGTCTATATCTTTGTGCAAGGTTATGATTAGCCCTTACTAACACAATGATACCCTTATCTTTGCAGGGCTATGATGGTCCTGATGAAGATAGTGCCCTACTATTTGACTATTGTGGTAATGGTCTACCATCAAATCCTGTCATTCAGTCTACAAGCAATCAGATATACATACGTATGGTGACAGATGCTAGTGTTTCAGGCACAGGATTCAGTGCTACCTATGAAACAGGTAATCTAGTCATATTCAAAAACAAACGTCTCTATTTTTAAAACTTGTTAGAATTTGACGTGGCTTTAATAGCAAGTGATCTTTTTTTGCTTTAACATACAGTCAGTTTTATTCAATTGTCTTCAGCAAGTTTGTTTGTGTATGTATTTTGAACTGATAGCTTCTAAATGCAAAATAAATTTTTCTTTATTATCATTATATGCATTGCTAACATATAAATAACAGTCACTTTTATTTGCTTGTTCATTGCAAAGTTAAAGACAGCATGGATGTCAAAATTGGAAATGAGATAGAAATGACACAAAATTAGCTATGTACAAAGAGTTTAGACAGTTGAAATAGAAACTTTGTTCATCTCTCTCTATATTAGACATTATTGACACTAATTACAGACAGGAAGACATTTTATGTGGCATATATTATATGACTATTGTCTATATTTTATTATATTTTTCCTAGAGACTGTTACTCTATGGTCTTTATTACTTAGACTCAGCCTCCGAGACTCACTCATATTGGCCTCCCCCCCCCCCCCCCAAAAAAAAAAAGAGTCTGTAGTAATACCATAACAAAGTCTTTGTGCTGACAGTGACAAAGAATGATGTATCTCTGGAAAAGTTGTTGGGGTTAACGATACAGAGTAATAGAGGTTAAAACACATGCAAATACTGGATCACTGACTTAGTTATGATTGTCCACCCAATTTCGTTGTTGTTGCAAAGACTTAGTTATTGTATTACCAGTAGTCCAGACTCTTCTTGGATTGGGCAGATGTAAAAGACAGCCTCCACCCCCACCCCACCCCAGTGGCAGTCTGGGTAATCAAGACTAGTTACTCTAGTGTTACATTTCATTTGTAGGCTGTGGTGGATACCTGGATGCTAGTGTTGATGGATTTATACAGAGTACAAACTACCCAGACAACCACAATCCAAACATGAACTGTACATGGGTCATTGAATCACCCAATCTAAGTAAGTTTGATAAAGTCATATACCATAGTCAACATAGAAGCCAAACTTTTATGTAATACAAGTTTATACATTATTATTATTATTATTATTATTATTAATATTATTATTATTTGACTTTTTTAAAATTCATAAACTTGATACAAGGTCATACATGTAGTTGTTTTGTATCAATGGAATGTTTAGTTTGTCAACATGTATTTTTGGTGTTGGTTCGACACTAGTAGACGTGCTTGACAGCTGTTTGTCCATTCCTTTGCAGGCTGGCTTTTTTTCTTTATTCTATTTTTATTGTTTGTCACAAGTGTTTTTGGGGTAGATGTATGGTCTTTATGTCCTGTTGTAGTCTACTGTGCATGTTACTTTAGTTTTGCCTGTGATGAAATGTGATAAATAATAAAAAAGAAACAGAAATAAATATAATGAAAAGAGACATTCTGGGCAGGATGCAATCTTAGATTGGTAGTGTATCAAGTCATTGTAATAGTAATTGAGAGACTACAATTTGGAATTATGAGATGAAGTTTCAGATAAAACTTGAATAGGGAACTTGGGAGTGCATCATATATACACCCATTACTGCCTTCCAAATCTACATCATTGATAATTAGTTGAATACTACTGCCAGGAGTCACTGTGATACTCCATTCACAATGAGTGGATGCTGGATAATCGTTAGGATATCCTTGACTTGTTATGTTACCACTCTTCCCAGAGAATATTCCCCCACATCCTAAAAACAAACAATGGCATCACAGTTATGTATAGCCAATAACGTAACAAACAAGTCTCAGTAGAAGACACAGCCCCCCCCCACTCCCATGCAAAGGACTATGGGATTATCTGTGGTTATCGTAATACCTAATCTTGAATAGCCGATAAAATAAACCTCCTACAATGGTCAGGGTGACTATGAATTGATTATTTGTGGTTAAAAACAATGTAAGATTATTGTTTACAATACTATTTGATTAGTATTTACGGTATTATTACTTTTCCCATGATGCAACATTCAACATGGCGGGTTTGCAAGTTCCCTATTCAGCATGATCAGTATATTCTGTTACCATGTATACCACCTGTCGTATAATGGTTTAACCTATTCCAACATATCTGTATGTCACATTATCACTTTAGTTAATATTTTACTTCTCATAAAGACTAGTACTTAGTGGCAGTACATGTGTCTTGTGTCTGTATGTGTACGACTGAATCTATAAGTCTACAGACAATAACATATTCTTATTTTGTTTTTTAGGTGACAAAGTGACACTGACCTTTACACACCTAGAGATTGAACCTTATGGTGAATGCCAAGCAGATTACATTCTGATATTGGATGGTAATGATGCAGATGCTCCTGAGATCGCACGTTTATGTGGCACCACCATACCGGCAGCTATCACATCAACAGGCAATGCTCTCTTTGTCAATTTTATTGCTGACTTCAGTGTTCAAGGAACTGGATTCTTTGCAAGATACACAACATCAACATCAGGTAGGGAAAGTCAAGGTCAAATGGTTAGTAGCGAAAGTCAAGGTCAAATGGTTTGTAGAGAAAGTCAAGGTCAAACTGTTTGTAGCGAGAATCAAGGTCAAATGGTTTGTAGTGAAAGCCAAGGCCAAATGTTTTGTAGCGAAAGTCAAGGCCAAATGGTTCGTATCGAAAGTCAAGGTCAAATGGTTTGTAGCAGAAGTCAAGGTCAAATGGTTTGTAGTGAAAGTCAAGGTCAAGTGGTTTGTAGCGAAAGTCAGGTCAAATGGTTTGTAGTGAAAGTCAAGGTCAAATGGTTTGCTGCGAAAGTCAAGGTCAAAATGTTTTTGTAGCGAAAGTCAAGGTCAAATGGTTTTGTAGCGAAATTCAAGGTCAGATGGTCTGTAGCAAAAGTCAAGGTCAAATGGTTTGTAGTGAAATTTTTAAGGTCTTATGGTTTGTAGTGAAGGTCTAATGCGTGCACTCTGAATTTAACTTTTTTCAGTTTGTGGAGCTGACTATGCAGGTGTTTCAGGAGCATTTAACAGTCCAATGTACCCCAACAACTACCCAATTGAGACAGAGTGTGTGTGGACTATTTCACCATCACCTGGTAATAGGGTCTTACTTGCATTCAGGTAAATACCACACTTCTTTGTTGCATAGAATTGAACATGAATGATATGTAAGATTTCATAGGCAGTTGACAATTGGCAAGTTATTGTATCAATCCATTGGAAATAGAACACCATGGACAACATTTTAAAAGCAAGAGCAATAAAATGGTGTTTCATGCTGTTGCTATCATCAGACATTGTATATAAATATATATATATATATATATATATATATATATATATATATATATATATATATATATATATATATATATATATATATATATATATATATATATATATATATATATATATATATATATATATATATATATATATATATATATATATATACGAATTCAGTGTAAGAGGTAAGTCATAAACTGAAGGAAAAGCGCTCAATACTGCGAAGTAGAGCTGTATTTATACAAAATACACAAGTTATGGTACGGAGCCGTTACTCAGAGTTTCACGCTTGATGAACAGGTAGTCGTGTGTTCAAAGTTGGCCTTACTTCCAATCCCAAAATAGAATACTAATAAGCGACGTTTCGGTATGTCTATCACACCTTCTTCAAGCTATGACAAACACACAATTACTAGCAAATGAACTATGCATGTTCGAACAAAAGGAAATTACTGTCATGTGATCAAAGAGAAATGTAGAATAAATTAACTGGTAAATAAAGAACATGGTGAGAGTGATAAATGAAGTTGTTGACTTTATGAATTCTTTTCTCAGTCTATTTGACATTGAACCTGCTGCCCTATGTCAAAATGACTACATTGAAGTGAGAGATGGGAACGACACTGGCAGGTTAATAGGTCGTTACTGTGGCAACACACCTCCTTCCAACATCACAGCTGTCAGTCGTCTGTGGGTCAAATTTCGCTCAGATGGACAGCGGACTGGTATAGGCTTTATGGCTTCCTATAGTATGGGTAAGTGTACAGCAGTTACATGTGCTTGATTCATTTGATGCAGTTATAAAGTCTAATTTGGCTCTACATACATCTCTCATTATATGTTATATGAATGCCTCAATGGGCATTTTGTAGGAAAGTGGTCAGTAAGACAGTGGAAGACATACCAGAAATTATATATATCAAACACTCAAAGTCTAAAATAATCTCTTGTGGTGATAAAGATAATAATCATAAATGGCATTCCCTGATCATGCAATCATTTTCTGTGGTTGACTAACCTTTAATGTGATGTAACCAGGCCTTATATACAGTTATAGTTGAATAAAGTTCTTTAGTAGCTTGCTTGGTAACAGAACTTGTGGTATGTCTTCCACTCTCTTATTTTCTAGTTGTATAGTAAATCCTGTATTTAATATCATCAGCACACAGTACATAATACAATCAGAGATTGGAAAAATTTACCACAGGAAATAATCGACATAACAGAACCAGAACAATTCAAACAAGCAGTTACAGTTACTTTCAACAGAATAAAAACATCAAGAACTAACTCCAACATTTTTAAAGCAAACCACATACTACTTGTTTATAGTCTCTACGGGTTGTTGGGAGGTATACTGATGATGAAGAAGAAGACTACAAAACAGAAATAGAAGGAATGTATCGATATATAGAAGGGAGTGAATGAAGATAAGATCCAAGACATCTCATAAAGCTATATGACTTGCTCAACATATGAATATGCAAATTGAAATATTGTCAGAGATGATCAGACATTTGTGTAATAGCATTGGATGGTTAACTATTAGTTTTGTACAGCAAGCAATTTCTGACAGTAATCAGAGATTGAAGTGTTTCTGGCCAGTTTTATGAATATGCCTGTTATGAATGAGCAGCTGACGTAGTTTATTTCTTCACACCTAAACAGTTCCAGGTGGTGACTGGAGTGGATCTGCTGGACAGGTCACATCACCCGGTTACCCAAACAGGTATCCTACCTCAATAGATGTTGTGTGGACCATTACTGTCCAATCTGATATGATGATAAGGATTAGTTTCCAAGCTTTCGCATTGGAGACTTCGTCAACATGTAGATATGATTATCTTCAAGTAAGTACATTTCCCATTGCCATGACAACTTTGAGGGTTTCCAGAGTTGTTAATCTCTAGTATTCAAAGGGTTCACACAGTTCTGGAAAACCTTGGAATTTCTAAACCTCCCTGGAAACCCCTGGAAAAATATGTCCTACTCGTAGAAAACCCCTGGAAAATCGTAATCAATCAAATGAATGATCGGCATTTCTGTTTGTGCTCGAGCTACCCATTCACAGGATTCACTATATGCACAAATGTGAATGGCGAAAATATTTTCAAAGTCTTTGGTGACAAGAGTGAATCAAAATTCTTGCTAACCTGGACAGTCAAACAATTGTACCACAAGACACTAAATTTGCCCAAAGACCATACCTAGGCATAGTTGACTGGGTACCATCATGTCCGCTTTGATCTTCATATTGCTACTCCAGTACTAATAGTCATTGGCTAATTTCACAGTATTGACTGTTAGTACTAAAATAATAAGACAACAAAGCAGAGATTAAGAGAAATATATAATTATAGACAAACAAATTGATATTTTCAATGTTTAAATTGTATGGCTTGTCTTTACCTTTTAGCTAATTTAGCTAATTGAAAATGAACACATATTTTAATACTAAATGCTTAATGCAAACCAACATCTTGCATAGAGTATTGATAGTCTTTAAAATAAATGTTTTGTGACATTTTGT
The DNA here is from genome assembly GCF_964340395.1 of Glandiceps talaboti. Lineage (NCBI taxonomy): Eukaryota > Metazoa > Hemichordata > Enteropneusta > Spengelidae > Glandiceps > Glandiceps talaboti. The sequence goes on along the minus strand of NC_135564.1, from coordinate 4,329,232 downwards.
GAAAGCCCATGATATTAATTACTTTTCACCTACGTCAGAGAATTAGATGTCATTCAATAAAATAAATTTGATGGTCAACACTCCTGGAAAATGACTAAACTTGATCTGAATAACACCCCCACCCCCATCCCCCCAGGAAAGCTGATGAAAACCCAAGGAAAGTCCTGGAATTTTTACAAGTAAACTAAGTATAATACAAATACAAGTGGTAAATGTGGTGAATGCTTCCAAAAAGTACATTCTAAACATGTCAGAAAATAAAGCGGTATTGCGAACTGCTGCCTGGTGACATTTGTTTTTAGAATGGTTATTTTTTTTGTGACCTTCGTCATTCATATGTTTAGAGATATGAAGTCTTAAGACTAGTTTGTTTTAGTCGTAAAGCTGTATTGTTTTTTTTGTTTTTTTTTTAATACGAAAAATGTTTTGATTTGTTGTAGTTCAATGATGGACCAACTGAGGATTCAGCCTTGATTGACACATTCTGTGGAAATATAGTGCCTGCTCCATTCTTCAGTACTGGCAATGTTCTCTATGTCAAGTTTCATTCTGATTTTTCAATCAGCTACACTGGTTTCCTCTTTGACTGGGTTGCAGTGTCTGAGGGAGCAACTGTTTCCCCACCTGGTGTGTATCTATTACTTTAAGTTTACCTAATACCATCTTATCCTCTGTGGTATTTGCACTGCAATTGCGATACTGAAAACATTTTTGCATACCTACATGCAAATGATATGCAAATGGTGGAACTTTACATGTATCCAAAACAGTAAATTTCATTTACAAAATATTGTGCATTCATGTGGATGTTTTGAACACCAAATTATCTTGTGTTCATTTGCATAGGTATGCAGCGATGTTTTTAATATAGCACTGCATTGTGAATACCAATAGTATCATGTATGTACACATTGATGCAAGTCACGTGTATAATATGTAATTTTTGAGCGAAGGATACATGACTTCTCATCTTCACATGCATCTTATACAACTTACAAACTGCAAGTTTCTGTAATTTTAGAGTGATCCATGTTTTCTGTGTTGTTTATAACAGGTGATTGTTCAGCTACCATGCAGGCTACAGAAACTGCCCAGACTTTCACATCCCCAGGATATCCTGATGGCTATGCAATCAATCTGAATTGTGGATGGATAATCAGAACTCATGCCGGACACAAACTAAAAGTTCAAATTACAGACCTAAGCACTGAAGGCGGTCCTGATTGTGTCTTTGACAAAGTGCAGTTTTATGATGGTAAGATTTTAATTTGCCAAGAATTAGCATATTTTAATTTGCCAAGAATTAGCATCCTGTACTGGCAGGATGTGCCATGTTATGTTGTTAATTAAAGAAATCCATATTGTGAAGTAAACAAATTCTATAGTCAAGTAAACAAATCTGCATTGTCAAGTAAACAATTCACCTTGTCCAGTAAACATTTGTCATGGAGAAAGTGTGAGTTCTGATTGAAATAAAAATGTTAGAACACCCTATCTTGATTAAGAAAAGTCTGCTACCCTATCTCATTGATAAAAAGAAAACTTCTGATCTATCTAATCTCTGTCAAGTTCTCGCATTTTTCTTGTAGGTGAAGATGAAAATTCAGATGACTTGGGAGCTTTCTGTGGTATACAAACAAATTTAGATCCTGTATTCTCAACTGGATCGACAATGTTTGTTAACTTTGTGACTGACAGTAGTACTAATGGAACAGGTTTCTTAGCTACTTATCAATCTGGTAAGTGTCCTTTTTTGTGTCATACATTGATGTCAACAAAGTCCATGTATCCTATAAAGCTTGTTGATGTAGCTTTTCATTTTAATGAGTTATATTCATGGATAAGAGATCATTTTTGGTCCCCCAAAGAGAGAATTATTGCAAAGCATCCATATATGCAAATATCGGATTAATCAAACTTGGCACAATATCACATGGGGCTGTGTGACTAAAATTGTTTTGTGACATATGCAAATTTGACCTAACATTTGTGGTCAAAAATCAATATTTGGTCAATAACTCCAGTCAATCCCTCGCTTGCTAGCTCACCTGACTGTGTTTATAGCTGTGGCAACTATTATACATATATTACTGGAGGAAATAACCAACCAAGAATCTTGTTAACAAATCCAAATTGAATGTGGCATCACCAAAAAGTGGCCCCCATACAAGATTGTCTGTTTGATGTGTACTGCTAGCTCAGAATTTGTATTTCTGGCAATGAATGAAGGAAAAGCAATCTCTAACCTGGCTTCCACTGTGCCTTATGGTATAGTAGGCATTTAGTTTACATCTGGAGTTTGTAAGATATTATGACAAAAAGTCATATTCTTCCATTACTTAAAACAATCAAAAACTGTTCAGCTAGGAACTTGCGCATGAAATTTTGAATAACTTCAGCTGTAATATTGGACATTCCCATTTCTTGCAGTGTGTGGAGGAAGATTAGATACTAATTTGGGTATTATAACTAGTCCCAGCTATCCCAACAACTACCCAGATAGTGCCAGTTGTGAGTGGACAATACAAACTTCATCAGGAACAACAATTGATTTTAATTTTACTGTGTTTGATATCCAAGGAAGTGCTGGTTCCTGTACAAATGACTATGTCCAGGTAATTAATAATACAAAATGACTATTAATCTTTTTTTAACTTATGGTCTTTCTTTCCATTTGAATGTATTTTCTTTGTTGTAATTTGAAAATGAGTATCATAGTGACCTAGCAATTTCTTTCATTTTCCAATTCTGCATATAAAACAAATTTCAATCTGCAAAGTTTCATAAAATTAACAAGACTTTGTAGACATTCAGAAATTGACTTTTTCTCCTTGCCTGTGCTCTTTCAAATCATGAGATTAATTATTTGTATGTTGCCATGGTAACCATCACAAATAATAACATATAAATTCTTACACCAACTTCACGGCAAAAAATTAATTAAGTCTTCCCATATTTTATTCCTTTTTTTTACATTATTGAATTTTGATTACCTGTATAAATGAATTGTTACCATGGAAACAAGTACTATGAGCCATTGTTTTAAACTGTTATTACAAAGTACAAATGTTGAAGAATATTTTTGCAAAGTTTGGTGAAACAAGACAAGATTTTCAAAAAAGTTAAAAATAAGCATTTTCATACCCCATAAATTATTGGAGTGAAATGATTTAACATTTTTTTTAATGTCACACTTTTGAGATATAGGTTTACTTTTAATTCCTCTAAATTCCAGATTTTTTGCATATACCGGAGTGGTATGAATGTTTAGGCCATTTTGTTTACACAAATTACAGTGACATGATTGTACATCTTTAACCTTAGATGATGAACTTAAGTTGTCAGATTGCTTTCAACTACCATACGTCAATTTTGTAGAAATAATATAATTTTTTCCTTCTCAATTTTGTTGTTGTACAAGTTTGCCTTTATGACCAATCTCTGACTTATAACCCAGTCATAACCTTTGACCTATGTTGTATCACTTTTCAGCTGTTTGATGGAGAAAATGATCAGTCACCAGTATTGGGTGCAGGTCCATTCTGTGGTTCAGCAGCACCAACTGATCTAAAATCCACTAGTAACATCGTGTTTGCTAAGTTTGTGTCAGATAGCTCTACTTCCTCTACTGGTTTTGTGCTCAGCTACAGTACAGTCACTGCAGGTTAGTCTTCATTTGTTTGCCCAAAGAAAATACACAATATTCCAGTTATCAGAAAGGCTAGAATTGTACAGCATGGCCACCAGGGGTGTTGTTTGGGAGAACCTTTTGGTTATGACCTCAACCAGTATAGGAGAACTCGGACAGTATAAGGAGAGCCTGGGAGAGTTCCAAACTCAGCGAGTGAGAACTCTGTTACGTATTCAGCCAGTTATGAACTCAGCCAGTATAGTGGACTCAGACATTTGCAAACTGACTAAATGACTATTTGTCTGGACGTAGACCATACTGAGTGTCTTTCACTGTGTTTTGTCCAGGCCAGCCTATAGTATATTGATAGAGTTCTGATTGTACATACAAATCTGCTACCATCTATTTATTACATAAAAGAAACAGCAGAACTTCTACCATGCCTTTAATAAAGTCTTTACCACATGAATCTGTTACATTTACACTGAACTAATGCTTAATACCCTATACTACTTTCATTTCTGACTGAGTTCTTCATGTATATAGGCTAGTCAAGTTCGTAACTGCCTGACTTCTGGCGATGCTGTTTAAAAGGCCAATGCCAAATTATAATTGTAACTTGGGTATGAAAAAACAATTGTCTGGCAGAGCTATTGCAAAATTTGGTCCTGAACAAATGGTCCTATTTAACCCCAGTGGATCTGATACGATAGAAGTGACTGAAGACTGGGGGATCTGAACATTGACGTTTGAGTATCATAATCTTTGCATCAAATGAATTCCTACTCTGAGTGGAGCCTGTTACTTACTACTGGACTCGACCACTTTCTTCAAAGCAAACTTCAAAGAAGAAATAAGTAATGATAGAAATTTTCAAAATGAATCACGCATTTTTTGAAACTGACTAAAAATCATTAGTTTCTGTCCAAATTTGTTTTGACACATGGAAATAGGTATTAAGGAAATGTGCAATTTTTGGCTGAAAAAAAATTTGGCATGTGTTGTAGAATAAAAACAATATTAATACTATTTACCATCTGTGTGTTACAGCATGTGGCGGTTCACTGGTCCTGACAGACCAAAGTACGTCAGGTGTTCTTACATCACCCAGCTACCCTGAGAACTATCCTCATAGTATTGAGTGTGAATGGACCATAAGTGCACCTTCTAACGAAGCCATCCAAATAGCCTTCACAGACTTTGAACTTGAACCATCAGCTACGTAAGTTTATATTACCGTTTCATTTTGATATTTTTTTTAGAGAAATGTGCACTTTTTGTTTTTGTTTTGTTTGAAAATGAAAGTAGCTTGAATCTCGCAAGAATTTACCTTAAGAAAGTGAGTTCCTGGTCCTTTTGGAATAATAAAAGAAATTATGGGGTTCACTATTTTCCAATAAACCAACTTGCTTAATGTGTCCAAAGAGTTAGTACTGTATTTGGCAGCCATATTGGTTTCTAAAACGATTTGATTTTGATATTATTTTGACCCCTATTTGAAAAATTTGCATGCTGGTGACCCTTGATTTAAATTTTCTATCTCTTGATTTTAGCTGAGAATGGGTTTCAGTTTTTGGTACTAAGTAACAGCAAAAGGGAGGAGTTCTTTTTCTGATGTGTATACTGATTCTGTTAACTGGAAAGTTTAATCCTGTCTCATGTTATCAATTCCCATCACTAAAATGTACTAGCCAATTCTCTCTTTTTTGTTTACTAATGTCAGTCACAGTCATAACCTGCTGTCCAAGAGCTTCATACACAAGTGTGATGTTTTAATTCAGGACTTTCAGCAAATCATACATTGACTTTAGTGGACGCACAAATATATATTCCTTTATATAAATTCCCAGAGTGCTGTCTTTTAGCTTGCCCACACAGTGACTGTCTGTGTATACAAGAGGATATTTGACTGTTTTCAACTGTGGCATGCAAGAAAGATGTAATATTTAATTTTAAAGAACTGGTGCAAATGTATTAAATATTACAGTTAATGAAAAGTGCTGAATTCACTGCCAACATTTTGAAGTCACTGGAGACTGTTTGTGTAAAAATATGCTGAATTCATTGCCAATATTTTGAAGTCACTGGAGACTATTTTTGTAGAAACATGCTTAATTCATTGCCAATATTTTGAAGTCACTGGAGACTATTTTTGTAGAAATATGCTGAATTCATTGCCAACATTTTGAAGTCACTGCAGACGTGTTTTTGTAAAAACAAAGTTAAAATATGAAATGATGGACACTTTGTAGTTTTATAGTAAATAATCATTCACCACTTTTCACATCTATGATAACATGTCTTTCTTCTGTCAATAGCTGTAGCTATGACTCCCTACAAATCCGAGATGGTGGGTCAGACACATCAGCTATCCTTGCTACAGTGTGTGGAAGTACTCCTCCTGATACATACACCAGTTCTGGAAATGCAATGTATTTGAAATTCAAAACTGATTCTAGTACGAGCCATAAAGGATTCAGTCTGACCTACTCTATTGGTTAGTAACTTTTTTAAACATATTCTATAAAAACCTCTTGCCACTTACCATTCAAGTCCTGGTCGAGGTATGGTAATGATTAAACTTGCCACCCTGTATAAAGGGAAGATCGCACATATTGTTGCACAACCTCAGTGAATGAACTTCATTCGTTTAGGGCAAACCCCTCCCCCTAAAAGAATGGTCACAAGTGGAACATCAACCAAACCTGGCACAAATGTCAGATACTGTACTTCAATATGTACATCACTTTATTCTGTGACCTTTACGCTAGCTTAACTAAATGGCTGCCATATCTATTATGAATTAGTAAGTTGAAATGTTTTCGACTATGTGTTTGATGAAGACTTGGTTTGTAATATAATGCATGGAATGAAAATATCTTACAGTTGTAATAAAATCACCGCTTTAATAAATGTATTAATACATTGTGTGTCTTTTATTTATTGTGTCATGCTTTAATAGCAACCTGTGGGGGTACAGTGTCAGGAGAAGCAGGCATCATTACTTCACCTAACTATCCTGGTAACTATGACAACAACCTTGAGTGTGATTGGTACATCCGTGGTCCTACTGGTCATTATTTAACCTTTTCATTTGATGCCTTCTCATTGGCTGGTAGTGATGCAACCTGTAACACTGGAGATTATCTTGACATTGCTGAACGCAATCTTACACATGTTGGTATGTAAAATGATAAAATTTCCTTTCAGTTTTATAGATGCAGTGGTTGTGTTAGACACGATGTTTATGATTTCATGCACATTAGAGGATGTTTCTTCTAATGTGAAATTTGCAGTTGTGTTTACTTGCAACCTGAATTCAAGGTTTATCCAATTAAGAGTTTGCCATGTCTTCCATTTGCATTTTTAAAAATATAAATTTATATGTACCAGTAAGTCTGATAAAGGATTTCAATTGTAGAAAGTAAAAACAGTCTATACACATGCCAGTAATTCTGATCAGGGCACCTTGGTAAAATACGAGGTATGTTAGACCCCAGATACGGTCTCACTTATGGTTTACATGGGGTCTTATATACCTGAAAATACCTGAATTTTACCCTCTTTATTACAAAAACTCGTCAGTCAATCTGATGATTTGGTTTGTTCTTGCCAGGTCCTCTGATTGATACATTCTGTGGTACAAGTTTACCAGCCTCTGTTGATACATCGGATAGTTATGCCCATATAACATTTGTCACTGACGGCACTGATGTATCTACTGGCTTCCAACTGCAATGGACAACTAGCATTGAAGGTTAGTATTTAAAAACCAGGTTATAAATTAACAAAGGTAAAATACGCGATTTTCACAGGTTATGAAAGTTCTTAAAACATTTCCATATTAAAGCGTGCATCATCTCGTTGTCAAGGAAACCATCGACAGGAATCATTGGAATGACGTAGTGACCACAGCTAAAGTTGGAAGTTGTGAACATGATCAGAGAGGGACAAGTCAGCTGTTTTGCGACCCAAGTGAACATTAGACATGATATGATACAATTAGACAAGGTGTGAATTTTGTGATTTAAAGTCTATTTCTGTATCATTTGAGTGAATAGAGTGCAGATTTCCAGAGCTATCCATGCATTTGCCTGAATGAATTGGGGAGTTTCTGCTTTACCTCGACTAAGTTTTGCTTTCTTTTCAGAGATATAATTGCTCATCAATTTTGTGTTTGAATGGGTCCATGGATGTAAATATCTACATGTTATAACAGACAGAATGCACATGTTCAAAGTAGAAGTACATGTACTTACTGTCGTAGCAGGCATATTATTCAAAATTGTATTTCCAGACATGGTAACTATTAAGTGTGTGCACCCAGGTGTTTATTGCTGATATTATCTCTGTTTTAGTGTAACTTCAGCAATGTCTGTCATTGTTGTAGTATATTAAAATGTGGAGACAAACTTAGAAACGAATTCTAGCAATCTGTCAACTTCTATAGTACTACTGGGGTAAGCATTTTCATTTAGGGCTTGTTTAGTTTGCTGCAATATGATTTGAAGAGAACTAGTAGGGAAGTGACACTGTTATTTTTTTTCCTTCAGAATGTGGTGGTGACCTTACAAATCCGTCAGGAACATTTTCATCACCGAATTATCCAGGACAGTATGCCCATTCTCGTGTATGTGAATGGCGTATAACGGTAACCTCTGGTCATCGCATCACACTGACGTTTACAGACTTCAACATTGAACAAAGTAGTACCTGCAGTTATGACTATGTTGAGGTATGATGGTGGTCTTACCATGGGCATTAAAGTGGCCATATGGATGAGCACTTGGTTATTATTTGGGGTTTTAATTACCCAATTTTTGCGACTTTATTATTTTTTCTCAAAGTGTCTAGTTTAGGTTTTCCGTTTTTTTCCAAATTGTCTCTGTTATTTATTTCTTCCTATCAGATGTACAGTCATTACAGATTGGAAGAACAGTTTTATTTTGTCTTTTTAAGTTGATGTCAGTTTCCGCATCCACTATTTTTCGTGAGACTTCACAATTTTTGCGACTTTATTATTTTTTTCTCAAATGCGTAAAAAAGTTTAGGGTCGGCAGTGAAAAACTAGGTGGGGTCGGGTAACTGGAACCAAACAATTATTTTTTTAGGCCCCTTATAATCATTAAGATTTTACAAGGCATTTTGATGTATTTCCTCTTCCCACCCCCACCCACCCCAGTGTTCTTTCCATAAATGAAGGGTAAAATATATTAAGTCAAAATGTTATGTTAGGTCTGTAGACAAGAAAAAAGAACAATCAGAAATAATATATGCGCACCGATGAGTACATGTTATCCAATCAAATTACATGTTGAGTACATGTCATCCAATCAAATTACATGTCTTTGACTCATAGCCAACATAACATTGTTCTAAATACAGACATTCAATGGAATGGATGATAGTGCTCCATCTCTAGGAAGACTTTGTGGTTCAACAATACCATTTCCTGTACAGTCAAGTGGAAATCAGATGAGAGTCAAATTTGTGTCTGATGGCAGTGTTGCTGCACAAGGATTCTTAGCCAGCTATTCATCAGAAGATGCATCAGGTAGATAGACAGTTTTATAGTTGTGTGTGTGTGTGTGTGTGTGTGTGTGTGTGTGTGTGTGTGTGTGTGTGTGTGTGTGTGTGTGTGTGTGTGTGTGTGTGTGTGTGTGTGTGTGTGTGTGTGTGTGTGTGTGCGTGCGTGCGTGCGTGCGTGTGTGCGTGCGTGCGTGCGTGCATGCATGTGTGTGTGTGTGCGTGTGTGTATGTATCTATGTATGTATGTAATACTATGGATGGATGGATATACATATATATATATAAAATAAATAAGTTTTCACCTTGGTTTACTTTGATTGTTAACAATTCATATTACGAGTCAATAAATGCTACACATAGTGAAATGTACAAGTCATTTTTAAGAATAAATTTGAAACAATAATTGTAAAAGTTTGATCAAGCAATGATGTTAATTAGACAGTGTTCATGTATCTGATCAAAAGCTATATGGTCCAAAAAGTAACTATTGTTTCAAATGTACGGTACCATTCAAAAATGACTGTATTTCACTGTCAAATGTATTCTTGAAACTATGCATAAAACAAGATGTTTTCCAATGTTCAGCATATTCTTAATGTCAGGAAAGACATCCCAGAGAAGGTGATTACTGTCCTTGTTAGGAATGTCTATCCCAAAAATATAAAATTCATAAGTTGACATTTTTAGCACAACTGAACATGTTCAGTAGTGCTATAGGGATCGCCCGGCGTCTGTCTGTCTGTCTGTGTGTGTGTGTGTGTGTGTGTAAACAACTTAAAGTCAAAAACCGCTGAACCGATTGCCACGATATTTGGTGGGTCCATTACTTTGGGTGTCTAGTTGGGAAATTGTTCAAATCAAAATGATCGCATCACAGGTGTGTGATTTGGGTCAAAAAATGTGATTTTTGGTCAAAAAACTTAAACTCAGAAACTACTGGGCAGATTGGTGCGAAATTTGGTGGGAACATTCTTAAGGGGGTGTAAAGTAAGATTTGTTCATGACGGGATGATTCCATCAGTGATATGCAAATTAGGGCTAAAAATGTGTCTTTTTGGTTAAAAATCTATAATTCTAAAACTACTGAGCAGATTGGGCTGAAATTTAATGGGAATGTATCTAGGGATGTGTGGACGAAGAAATATTAAGCATACCATGATTCCATGAGTGATATGCAAATTAGGTGTAAAAATGTTCATTTTTGGTCAAAAACTTATATCTCAAAAAGTACTTGGTCAATTAGTCTGAAACTTGGCGAGATGTTTCTGAAACTGTTATTCTGCAGATTTTCTTAAAAACATTTTGACAAAATTGGCCCTAGCGACCATGACCACGCCCTTTAGCAACAACCAAATGGCAGTATATTTTGGTCAAATAACAACATCATCTGGTAAGCAAGTGAGTAAACATTCAAAAAATGTATGCAAATACCCTAGCAACCATGACCACGCCCATAGCAACAGCCAAACGGTGATGTATTTCACAAAAATAACAACAGGGTTTAATAGATAATTGAATAAACATCCAAAAAATGTATGTAAATTTGCATAGCAACAAGACCACGCCCATAACAACAGCCAAATAATCACGTATATTGCAAAGATAACAACAGGAATAGAAAGACAGATGAATAAACATTCAAAAAATGTATGCAAATACCCTAGTAACCATGACCACGCCCATAGCAACAGCCCAACGGTGGTGTATTTCACAAAGATAACAACAGGGTTTAATAGACAATTGAATAAACATTCAAAAAATGTATGTAAATTTTCCTAGCAACAAGACCACGTCCATAGCAACAGCCAAATGATCACGTATATTGCAAAGACAATATCAGGAATTCATACACAAGTGAATAAAAACATACACAAATGTATGCAAATATGTCTAACAACATGACCACGCCCATAGCAACAGCCAAATGATAGCATTTATCGTAAAGATAGCAACATGGTTGGATAGGCAACTGGATAGTTATTCAGCAAATAAACACCTATTGTTAGCATAGACTAGCATATGGATGAACATTTTTAAAAACTACAGTTGTGCTACAACGCCATTGGCGGTATTTTTTCCTTTTGAAGTGATATCATGAGTGTCTAATGTTTATCAGTGTGTAGTGTTAAGTTTCCAGGAAATTTGGTACAATCCAGCACCAGAAATGAGTTCTGAGTTTTGCAAAACACAGTTATTGACGATGATCATATGGTCCAGAACACCTATGACAGGATCATTTTTGTTGGTGACTGTTTTTTTTTAAAAATCTCTCACATCATTCCATTTCAAAACTTAATTTCTTCATTGTGGGAACTCATAACATATTATTATAGATGACAACATAAAAATGTCTACATCTGATTGACAATGTCCTGTTTGCATTGTTCCTTTACAGTATGTGGAGGCACTATAGATGCATCTGCTGGTGATGCTGGAGTGATTTTCTCACCAAACCATGGTGTAGGCAACTATACTAGTGACACGGAATGTATTTGGGTGATCAACCATGATGACACTGTCAATAGTTCTATTGTGATAACCTTCACTGACTTTGATCTTGAACAAGGTGTAAACTGTGCCTATGACTATGTGGAGATCAGAATGGGTATGTATCTGTTAGACGGCAATCCAGGCCTCGGGTTATATGGCATTGCAGTCATGTATTTGACAGCAGAGCATGTAGGGTAGGACATCACAAACAGACATCAAAACCTGCATGCATGTAAAACATATGATGTACAATGTACGCAACAAAATAATAGAGAAATTGTAGTATCCATGGAAACATATATGACAGAACCCCATGACACATGATTGCAAGTGTTGTGTACTCGGGGTATTTCATCGCAGTGAAAATACGCAGTGTGTAAGCTCACACCATCAGATATTACATAAATTAGTACTTCCAATCTTGAAGGTCTAAGTATTAATTTTAGAAGGTGTGATACATCATTGGCAGCTGCTGTATGTTAAATGATGTATGTACAGATCAAATTAAAGTCACCATACAGTAAGTCTGCCACGGGATTCATAAATGACCACCATGTCATCACACACACACTGTTATCTTACCTGTCGCCTCCAACTCTTTAGAGAGTATTAAAGTGGTCATATGGATGATGTTTGAATATTTATTTTGGATTTTGGATTTATAAAACAATTTTATCCTGGTGTCGTACTTGAAAAATCAATATGAAACAACATAGACCAAGTCTGTGTTTGTAACTCAATACATTACAAAAAGCTAAAAAAATATGTGTATTACTAACAAGTTTGTTATTGTACGTACAAAAACAAAGATTTTACACATTTATTAATGTTAAAGTAACTTATGAGTGCTTCAGTAAGTAGAATACAATAAAATTGTAACACTTCGTAGGCAACAAAAATTGTGTACAAAATCCGTCTAAACTCAGCCTGTGCCCTTTTAACTGATAAGTGTACATTATCAAGTTAATTGGATTTCTTTTTACTTGTCATTTGTATAGGGAGTGAGGACAGTGCTCCATACTATGGACGATATTGTGGTGCTGATATACCAGATATTGTGTTAATCCCAACCAGATCTGCTTGGATCAAATTCCGTTCAGACAGATCATTGAATAGACCAGGTTTCAGAGCAAATTGGGAACTGCAAGGTAAGAATTGAGCATTGTTCATACTAAGCGCTCAAGCATCAGTGGATTCTTTTATTAGGCCTAAAAAAATTGTTTGGTTCCAGTTACCTGCAGACCCCACCTAGTTTTTCACTACCTGACCCTAAATGTTTTTGTACATGTTTGAGAGAGAGAGAAAAAAAAAGAATAAAATCACAGAAACATTGTGAAGTCTCATAGGAAATAGTGGATGTTGAAACTGACAATATAAAACTGTTCTTCTATTCTGTAATGGCTGTACATGTGAGAAAACCGAGAACACAGACCATATAGAAAACAATGGAAAACATAACTATCTGAACTTAGAGACACACACATAAAAAAAATCTACCTACCCCACCTATTCTAAAATTGAGCGTAATTGGTACCACACAATTTTTTTTAGGCCTTCTGTTCATCCAAAAAAGCAAATTTCATGAAATTAGAACATTATTCATGTTATTCCATTTACAGCTTGGAACACTTGTATGCTCATTTGTGTAAGTATGCTGAGTTGGGGTATGCCGGTTGGGGTATGCCGGTTGGGTTTAGGGTAGGGACCCTGTGAATCCATTGGATCTTTAGGTTGCAAGGATAAAGGTTAATGTAGGCTTTTCATCAGCTCAAAAATAGAAAAGTGTACATACCATGATGATACATTGAATCCATCAGTTGGTACATTAACTCATCTGGTCAGAGCACTTTGATTAGAATTCATGGGACATGGGTTTGATTCCTATACATATGTGGCACTTTGATTTCCTTCATTTCAATTAATTGTGTGTGTGTGTGTGTGTGTGTGTGTGTGTGTGTGTGTGTGTGTGTGTGTGTGTGTGTGTGTGTGTGTGTGTGTGTGTGTGTGTGTGTGCGTGCGTGCGTGTGTGCATGTGTGCATACATACATATGTATCTGAGATCTCAGAGATTCTACAATAGTACAAATAGATCTTATTTTTAATTCATTACTAAATTTCCAACATTGATTTTTTTTCCTCTTCAGCATGTGGTGGCTACTATACTAGTAATGATGGTGTAATTGCTAGTCCAAACTTCCCAGATAATTATGACCATAACGATAGATGTGTCTGGTTGCTTGAAACTGCAGAGGGGTCCACTATGACAGTAAGTATAGGCAAACCTTTCTCAGGGAAAGATATAGTGAGGGATCCACTATGACAGTAAGTACTAGGCAAACCATATCTCAGGGAAAGATATAGTAAGGGGTCCACTATGACAGTAAGTACTAGGCAAACCTTATCTCAGGGAAAGATATAGTAAGGTGTGATATTTGATTTGATGTCTTTGTTAAGCTTTGGGAATCGTACACTATAGAGGAGGATAACTTTTTTTTCCTTCTTTCCCTGGCTAGTTTTCTCTTTCGGCTGTTTATAATTCTCTGTAAATTGACTAAATAAAGACATCTATTCTTCTCCTCTTAAAACAGCCCTAATTATCTTGCAGATTATCACACCAACTAAAACACTCATCCATGTAGATACAGGTATTAATACTAGTTTGCACATGTATGCGTTTTGCATCACCACAAAAATCAGTCAGTCAATTGATCAATATCATACAAAAAATAAGTTATATTTTAACACAAAAATTAATCATTCAATATAAAATCATTCAATCAAATAACCAATCAATCAATAAATTGATTCAATAAATAAAATTATTGAAAAATAAAATAAATAAAATAAAATAAATAAATAAAATTATTAATAAATAAATTTATTGAATCAATAAATTGATTCAATAAATTGAATCAATAAATCATTCAATCAAATAACCAATCAATCAATGAATTGATTGATTGATCGATTACATATGCCTCAGCTGCTGGTTTCATGAGAAGTTACACTCCAAAGGTCAAGATCTTTAGAACTTCAAGTTATTCTGTGTATTTATGCCTAAACACTGTCTCATATTTAGAATATATTAAAGAGAATAAAATTGTTGTTTCGTCATCCTAACTTATTTGTACTTCTCCTGTATGCTTAGTGTACATTTACAGATTTTACTGTTGAAACCCATACCAACTGTAAATATGATTATTTGAGTGCACGCAATGGTGGTCATCCAGACTCACCACAGATATCTGGAGAAGATCCATGGTGTGGAACCAGTGTACCAGATGACTTCAACACTGGAAACAATCAGCTGTTTTTGGTCTTCAAGACAGACGGTAGCAGCAGTGCACAAGGCTTTAGACTTACATGGACAACAGCTACATCAGGTTTGTAGTTCAATATGTGAACAAAATCTGGAATTTGAAGTGACACAAGCTTAGTTTAAAAAGCTTTTTACTGGATTTGAAATACTTAAATAAAACCACATTCCAGTATAATGCTAATGTCAATGTATGTCTTCTATTATAACATTACGATAGGGAACTTGCCAACCTGCCATGTTGAATGTTGCATCATGGGAAATGTGATAATAAATACTAATCACTTAGTATTGTAAACAATATTGTTACATTGTTTATAACCACCAATAATCAATTCATATTCACCCTGACCAGTGTGCCAGATTTATTTTATCAGTAGCTCCAGATAAGTTATTACGATAACCACAGATCCCGTAGTCCTTTGCATCTGAGCATGCTCAGTCTGGATTGCAAGTTCCCTATTGTCTGCTGGCATTGTTGGAAGAGTTGATTGCACAGTAATAAATGAATATTCATGACTACAAAAATGCTATACACTTCAGTGTAAAGCAGCTGTCATGACTTCAGTGTTTAATCATTGAACATAAATTATTTCTACAGACACCCATGATGCAATAGCACTCAGAAAAGATACCCTATAAATGCACAAAGTCAAGTTGATGTTTCTCTGAAACTGCATGTAATTGTTGGTGTAAATTTTACTTTATGTAAAATCATGAAATGAAAATCCAGCACCCATATTTTATGAAAATGTCACATTTCCCCGGAGGGGTGTTCTTAATTTTTAACAACAAATATGTGAGTCTGCATATTATTAAGCCGTAGATCCAGCTAGGAACGTCTAGATAACATTCACCTTTTACAGGATGTGGTGGTAATTTCCATAGCAACACAGGATCACTTGGTAGTTCTAATTATCCTTCAAACTACAATGATAATGAGGAATGTATATGGAAGATTACTGTAGAACATGGCTATCATATCACCCTGACCTTTGACACCAGCTTTGGTGTGAGTGGTGGTACTGGATGTGACCAAGATTATGTGGAGGTAAATTTCAACCAACACATTTATTTATTAACTGTCATGGTAATGTCATTTAGTTATTAAAGAAATACTAATGTAGATCAACTTATAGATTCAAAACGTTTAGAAACTGATTCCTAATATTTCATTGACATCTTATCAGTATCTTAAAGGGTGTACTGTGACAATTTGTAACATTAAATATAGTGCATACTGCACACTTAAAGGGGCACAAGCTGAGTCATAGTGCTGTATCTTCCATATCATTTATGTAAATTTATGTACTCATAGTATTCTACTTACAGAAACCTACCAGGTATTTAATATTGGTTTCCTCTGGAGTCCTCCAGTTTCCAGCTTCTTAATATTAGTTTGGCATTGATATAAATTTATTGAATTGAGACATTCAGACCATGTTTGTCATGAATGTAGTATTGTGTCAAATCTTTTCAACTCTTCAATGTCAGCTGAATATTTACTCTATAATATTAATATGTACAGGTGAGAGATGGTCCTGATGGTGATTCACCCTTAATTGGTTTATACTGTGGAACAACGGCACCTGTAGGGGTAAAGTCAAGTAGCGATGTAATGAGAGTTAAATTCCATTCTAACTCGGCTACCTCTGACGTTGGTTTCCAAGCCACTTGGCAAACAGGTAAGGTACAAGTAACATAATTAGATATTATTCCCCAATATTTTTCTTCATTCAGCTAGCTGAGGAAAATACA
This sequence comes from Glandiceps talaboti, assembly GCF_964340395.1. Taxonomy (NCBI): domain Eukaryota; kingdom Metazoa; phylum Hemichordata; class Enteropneusta; family Spengelidae; genus Glandiceps; species Glandiceps talaboti. The sequence goes on along the minus strand of NC_135564.1, from coordinate 4,312,508 downwards.
AGTGACCTAAGGGGCCTTGTCACTATGAGTCACTAGGTCACATGTATTTCCCAGCTGAATGAAGTAAAATATTGGGAAATTATGCCAATTTAAATTGCGTTATGATGATCAGTTTCTTTCATTTATAGCAAACTCGGATAATATAATTATAACTCCTCAAGCATTACGAAAAATTGGGAAAAATAAATTATAGCGATTTGGAATGTTTGGACTCGCATTTCAAGCACCACAAAGCCAGTGATGGGTTGTCGTGATGTAGAAAAACCAAGATATATAATCCATGTTTTCTGTTCAAAGACAATATCTTGACTTGAGTATGGTGTAATGTATCTGTGTTTAAAATAGTAATACTCATGTGCTACCAATATATAGTAAGCAAGAGAAATGTTGTTGATCAGAGTTGTACCTTTATCTCAGTGTGCTGCCCATCCATGTCAACAATTTTCATTGCCAGAGTTTGAACTAACATTATTGTTATTTCGTCGGTCATCCATACTTTCACAGCTTGTGGAGCTAATTTCACAGAAGCAACAGATCGTATCACCTCACCTGGTTACGGTATCCGAGACTACCCCAACAGCTTAGATTGTGAATATGTAATTTCATTTGAGGATAATCAGCCATTGATAATAACATTTGATGCAGTATTTGGAATTGAAGGTGGGTGTAATATTGACCTGTAAGTATGGTTAATCATGTCTATCCTAAGTTGTAGTTTTTCTTTCTGGGTAGAAAGACGATTAAATTTGTATTTGTCATTTTAAGTTACAAGATATTATTTGGTGCACCCTGGATTTTCTCGTAAAAATTTAAATGCTTGGTGTCATTAATATTCCCTATCATAAACTTATAGAAAACATCAGACCTACCTGATCATCTTTGTGGAAACCACTATACGTACACAAATTATTCATAGTATCAAATTAAACTTTTCTTCCAAACACAAACTTGAAAGTTAAACTTGAAATTTTCGACTGCACAATTCAGTCTTTGTCAACAGATCTAGATTGACACACTATTTATTTTCCATCTATGTATGATGTTTACTTTGTATCCAATGTGTAGATCACCCATTATGTGGTTATGACTACCTGGCTATCTATTCTGGAACTGATAGTACTGGAGAGTTGTTGGTACAACTTTGTGGCACAGAGACACCAGATTCTCTTGCAATATTTGGACCAGCATTTATCAAATTCCACACTGACAGATCAAACACAGCTGATGGTTTTGGTCTCAATTATGAAGAAGGTTTGTTTTGTCTTAAATAATTGTTCAAGTTTTTCCTTCTTTAGTTTTTTTATGCAGATATATTAACGTATTTCTACCACAATGTGTTTGAGTAACTAAAAAGAGTATGAGGGAGAAAGTCAGTCATAAAATCAGATCCAATATGAGACTGAATGGGATTAGACATGAAGTGAGAAACTATAGGATTAAAAGATGAAAGTTATATATTATGAAGCAATGTGATGTTTAATGTGATGTGATGTGATGTGATGTGATGTGATGCGATGTGACGTGACGTGATGCGATGCGATGCGATGTGATGTGATGTGGTGTGATGAGGAGTATATAATTGTGATGTGATGTGATCTGGATTATTATGTATGCGATTGTGATGTGATGTAATGTTAAATGTGATGTGAATTGATGTGATGTGATGCAAGGTTGTGATGTGATGTGATGTGATGTGATGTGATGTGATGCAAGGTTGTGATGTGACGTGACATGACGTCAGTGCCCTGGAGATGTTAATATTATGTGTACAGTCTGAACATAATATGGCTTAATTCATTGACATGAGTGTACGTGTGGTGTACTTAGGCTTTATTCACATTTCATTTGTTATTCATTCATAAGTAAAATAGTTGAGGGGAATATCTTGAATGAAGACTTGTCTTATTAACAAACTGAATTGTTTTCGTTCCAGGATGTGGTGGAAACCTAACAGATGCTGGTGGTATTGTTCAGACACCACCTCATTTAGAGAGATACAAAGGAGGGCAAAACTGTACATGGTACATTACAGTCAGCTCAGATATGATTGTAGAACTCAAGTAAGTCACAGATCAGATTATAGAACTCAAGTAAGTCACAGATCAGATTATAGAACTCAAGTAAGTCACAGATCAGATTATAGAACTCAAGTAAGTCACAGATCAGATTATAGAACTCAACTAAGTCTCAGATCAGATAATAGAACTCAAGTAAGTCACAGATCAGATTCTTGAACTCAACTAAGTCTCAGATCAGATTCTAGAACTCAAGTAAGTCACAGATCAGATTCTAGAACTCAAGTAAGTCTCAGATCAGATTCTAGAACTCAACTAAGTCTCAGATCAGATTCTAGAACTCAAGTAAGTCTCAGATCAGATTCTAGAACTCAAGTAAGTCTCAGATCATATTCTAGAACTCAAGTAAGTCTCAGATCAGATTATAGAACTCAAGTAAGTCTCAGATCAGATAATAGAACTCAAGTAAGTCACAGATCAGATTCTAGAACTCAACTAAGTCTCAGATCAGATTATAGAACTCAAGTAAGTCTCAGATCAGATTCTAGAACTCAAGTAAGTCTCAGATCATATTCTAGAACTCAACTAAGTCTCAGATCAGATTCTAGAACTCAACTAAGTCTCAGATCAGATTCTAGAACTCAACTAAGTCTCAGATCAGATTCTAGAACTCAAGTAAGTCTCAGATCAGATTCTAGAACTCAAGTAAGTCTCAGATCATATTCTAGAACTCAACTAAGTCTCAGATCAGATTCTAGAACTCAAGTAAGTCTCAGATCAGATTCTAGAACTCAACTAAGTCTCAGATCAGATTCTAGAACTCAACTAAGTCTCAGATCAGATTCTAGAACTCAAGTAAGTCTCAGATCTGATTATAGAACTCAAATAAGTCACAGATCAGATTCTAGAACTCAACTAAGTCTCAGATCAGATTCTAGAACTCAAGTAAGTCTCAGATCTGATTATAGAACTCAAATAAGTCACAGATCAGATTCTAGAACTCAACTAAGTCTCAGATCAGATTCTAGAACTCAAGTAAGTCTCAGATCTGATTATAGAACTCAAGTAAGTCTCAGATCTGATTATAGAACAAATAACGTATACCAAGTCCTTGTTTGTTAACTCAATTAATTGCAAAAGGATGCAAACAGTGTAAAAAGTTTGTTATTGTACCGGTACGTACAATAACAAACATTTTACACATACTTGTTTTGCAATTTATTGAGTTACAAACAAGGACTTGGTGTTTGTTATTTCACATTGTTTTTCCAAGTAGGAAAACATTGTAAAGTTATTTTATAAATTAAAAATCCAAAATAAATACCCAATTCTCATCTATCAAGTAAGTCACAGATCAAAATGATAACTTTAATGTTAAGAAATATGCAAAAATTGCAGATGTCGATGATTTTGTATGCAGAAACTGATATGGGTTTATATATAGTATACTGACGTTTCCTTTCTTGGAATAATATGGAAGATACAGTAACAATAATTAGGAGTCCCCATAATGTTAAAGGTACAAGATATTGTTGGTAATTACTGTTGACTTTTTCATAACAATCAGGTTACTTTGACTTATTTTGATTACATGCTTTCTTTTTCGAAATAAAAGCTTATTGCATATAACTTCTTTTTTTTTTTAATAGGTGGCAAATGATGGACATTGAAGCCCATTCATCCTGTAGATATGACAGTGTTCAAGTATTTGATGGACATACCACAACAGGATTGAGTTTATCAGGTCCACTCTGTGGTACTACCTTACCACAATCAATCATTTCAAACTCAAATAGAGTTTTAGTCAATTTTGTCTCCGATTCCTCTGTTGCTGGTGCTGGATTTAGACTTGCTTATAGAGCAACATATGGTAAGTACATTTCACATAATGGTGGAAATAGTTAAACGGCCATGAAAGAATGTCTATACATCAGAACCTTACAAACATCTCTAAACAGAGACGTGGGATTGTACACTTTAATGCCTGTCTGGGACAGTATTTTGAAGCCACGCATTCATAGATTTAAGTGTCTTCATCGTCTCGCACCACAACCAGCAATTGATTCAGTACATGGTTGTCACCAGCAATGTGACTGATATGTTATTGATATAACAGTACTGAACAGTGATTGGTCAGATGTTGCAGCAGTGGGATGTGGCACTGCTGGCAGTGGTGGTAGCTAAGGATGCTAGTAAAATCATAAAATAAGGCAAAGTTATGATACGAGTTAAAGTAAAATGTATCCCTTCCCAAATTCCATTTTCCTAATCCTATGTCATGACAACTAAATTTCATATCCTATATTGTTGATTGGTAGAAGTCTAGCGATATAGTCAGTGTGTTGTGTGCAGAACAATGTGCGAAATACGTGAATGTCATTAAAAAGGTAATATTTTTAACAAAACAAAAGGAAGCCATCTATTTAATGAATGCTGTTTCATGTAGGTCCTTCACATGGATGTGGTGGTGATTTGACTGACTCTAGTGGACAGTTTACCAGCCTTGATGCTGATACTGATGGTTCATATGAAAATGACCTTGAATGTGTGTGGAGAATCAACGTAGGGCTCAACCAGGTCGTCAAGTTAACATTTACCAGCACGTTTGATATCGAGACAAGTACAGACTGTACAAATGACTACATTGAGGTAAGAAATGATAACCTTGTTATGTCTAAAATTTTACACTCTGTTTTTTCGATTACATTGTAAATATCGTACTTGTTGTGTCTGAAGTTAACTTTCCTTGTGGATGTTGGGAACCACAGTGACCTGACCCAACATGGGTCACGATGTATAGATGGCTGTATGGGTTGATATGCAATTGTGGTTATTATAAATTTCATCTCTGAGTCTCGCATGTCTTTTGTGAAGACTTCTCTGTAGCACAAGTGAACAACACAACTGATGGTTTAGTTATTCTATAGGCACAGTAAAGTGTGTGTGTGTGTGTGTGTGTGTGTGTCTAGTGTGTGAATGACTTGGTCAAATACCTCTGAGCTGATAACTATGATATTGGGTAAGGATGTTACTTTTAATGTCTAGTTGGGAGATTGCTCAAGGAAAATGATTAGATCAGTATTAGTTGGTAAAAAAATAAGGGTCCTGAATCAAGTCATGCCTGAGTAGCACTTTTAAAGGTTTTACTCCATTCTAATAGGTACGGGATGGCCTTCTTTCTGAAGCTTCTCTGATTGGACGTTACTGTGGCAGCACCAAACCAGGTGACATTACATCATCTAGCAACACAATGTATGTACTCTTCCATAGTGACAGTGGAAATGGTGGCACTGGATTCTCTGCTTCTTACACTTCTGAGGGTCGTAAGTGATATACGCATTTTTAGAATTTTGACAGCATCCGGTACATTGCTTCTAACATTCTGTACTGTTAAATATTCAACAAGTTTGAGAAAAAAATTGAAAAATGACCAGATGATTGTTCCATGTCTTTAGATATATCTTCGGTTGCTCTTTCAGACCAGTGTTTTGTCTTTGCACAAATAAACCAGCAATACAAAACAATTGAAGGGTCTAAAGAGTCTCACAAAATCTGATAATTCTGACATCAATTGTAGTCTGTAAAGTACACCTTGCCGGGGCGCCCTCAAACATCTGCCAACCCTTTTCACTGGCGAGTGAGGGCAGAGTGACATGATGTATCTTACAGTCTAACCTGAATCCAATCTGTAGAATATAATTTATGCTTGCAGAATAAAGCAAAATGAAAATATAGGCCAAATAAAAAAAAATGATGCATTTCCAGTAACCCGAATGATCGTAGTATAAGCTGCTGACTTAGTATTTTTTTGTGCCTTCAATAAGGCAAAATAATGAAATTTATGTCAATTTTTTAGTGAAATTTTCTCGCCAAATTATCTTTGGTCAATTTATTTTTTTTAAAATTCCACTCCATGGAAATCGAGTCTTTCAAAGGTGTAAGTGGAATGTATACAATACAGTCTGTATATTTTGTTCATTTACTTTCCTTCACATGTAGTAGTTTTCATTTACTACTTGTACATCATATTAACCTATCACAGAAGTAATTTGACCAATGAGTATCTTTTCTTATGGTTGAAGCAATTTCTCAAAAAAAAAAAGAAAAAAAAAAGATAGAATGAAATAAATCTCAGACGTTAGTACCTACCCTATTTTCTGAAGTCATGTTATTGGAAACAAACCTTTTTTTTATATTTTTGCCGTAGCAGTGTGTGAATATTTTGTAGAAGATGATCTACAATGATTAAACTTATATCAGGGCTCGAAATTAACGGTAGTCCCATGTCCACAGTCACAGACTACCAATTCTTGTCATGGGGATACCTTAATTTGCAGCTAGTAGCCCACTCAGGCTATCACTGATTATACAATGATTTAAAGGATGGAAGATTTACAGACAAGAAAATATTTTAATTACACACATATTTCCTTTAGAGGAAATCTGTTTTCAGATCAGGAATTTCGGACTATTGGTCACCATCCTTGGACTACCAAAGAAAAAAGTTAATTTCAAGCCTATCCATTTGTTACTTTGAACAGTATCCATTTATTTTGTCTTTTGAAATGGCTAGGTGTTTGTGGTGGAACTTACAATGCTACAAGTACACCCCTGACGTTGAGTTCACCAAACTATCCCAGCAACTATGATCACAACTCCCGCTGTCGTTGGGTGATAGATGCCCCGGAAGAGCAAACTGTAAAATTGGATGTCAGCAGTATGGATGTAAAATCCAATGATGGCAATTGTGTGAATGACTTTGTTGAATTTAGGGATTCACCAATGGTTAGTCTAAAATTATCTTTTATTAATTTTCTCGTAATTCACTGATGCTGATGGCAATACACACTTCTAGGTAATTGCAATAGAATTCTACCACCCAAGTTTGTCATAAAAATAACAAACATTCAATTTTTTGGTTGACACCAAAACTTACATTCATTGTGCTTCACATGCAAATTACTAAAGACTTACATGAGAATAAGTGGACTTTCTTGTTCTATTTTGACACTCTCACAAGAGGTAAAAATGGTAGGTACCAAGAATTCCATCCTGCCCACAAGAGTTGACTTAAGTTAATCTTGCTCAGAAGTTTGAATGAAAAAGACTTAGACATAACATTGCCCATGCATACACAATTTTGAGGATGAAATGAATTTCTTTTCACAGGATTATAGTCAAACATGTTTAAAAAACAGAAATTGTTTGTCTTTTTCAAGTTTAAACTCAAAATGAAAACAATCATCTTCATATGGTTACATGTGTTTACAAATTGAAACCCTGCTGTAAAGTGGCCATATGGATGCGGATTGGGGTATTTATTTTGGATTTTTAATTTAGAAAACAATTTCATCATGGCTTCCTACTTGAAAAATCAAAGTGAAACAACCCATGCCAAGTCCTTTTTTTGTTACTCAATACATTTCAAAAAGCTAAAAAGATGTGTAAAAAGTTTGTTATTGTATGTAAAACAACAAAAATTTGACACATTTATTAATCTTTTGCAATTTATTGAGTTACAAACAAAGACTTGACATATTATATTGTTTCACATTCATTTTTCAAGTAGCCATGATAAAATTGTTTCATAAATTTTCTGAAATAAATACCCAATCCTCATCGATATGGCCACTTTAATGCTGCAGTCAAAATAACAAGATTTATTGAAATTGAAACAAAGTGTAAGATATATGTGTAATTTTCCCTTAACCAAGTACGTTCATTTCTTACCTTTCAAAGTACGATGGTGGGCAGACATTCCGATATTGTGGTACCAATACTCCACCTATCTTCTACTCTGCTGGTAGGACTGTTGAAGTTAATTTTCAATCAGATGCAACATCATCTGGACAGGGCTTCCAGCTGGAGTATGTTGTTTCAGGTAAGAAAAATATTCATACATGTAGATAGACTTGTTGTGATGTTATGTTGCCAAGGAAACAGGTTACAAGGAGCCTGTACAGTTATATTAATAAAATATTTCCATACGAGATATGTTCTTTACAGCTCCAATAGCAGTGATTTTTTTAGCACAACTGGACTTCTAAGGTTCAGTAGCATTATAGACATGGTGACATGCCTGTATGCGTGTGTTTACACAACTTAAAGTCAAAAGCAATCAAAATATCCACCATCATTTGGCTGATAATAATTTTTGTAAAGAAGAAGACTTTTAGCACCTACAAAGTTACTTTTAATTGTGTGAATGACTACTACTGATAACAACGACGTTTGGATCAACAACATTTCTAGAAAACTATTGCAAGGGTTGTATTTATACAGTTGATTCATATGTTTTTCTGTTGTACTTCCAACAGGTTGTACACGTACATTTAACATGGATAATGGCCGAGTTACTAGTCCAAACTACCCTAACAATTACCCAGTAAATGCTGAGTGTAACACAACTATCATTGCTTCACCCGGAACTAAGCTTGCCATGTACTTCAATGCTTTTACTATGGAATACCATGGCCTGTGTAACTATGATTATTTGAAGGTATGTTTTCAATTTTAGGCTTCTAGATGTGGTTATAAAGAATTTTATTACTCTCACCAGGAGAAACTGAAATGTCTGCTTTGAAACATAGAAAAACAACAAACAAACAAAAAAGCAATACAATTAAACAAAGTCAAAGTAAACAAAATGAATGGAAGTTAGTGTTAAAACAAGAAACTTGAGACTTGGCCTGCCTATTAAATCATCTGTTAAAATTGGTTACTGCTTTTTGGACAAAAGAATGTTTAAAACGATGAAGAGAATATATCGTTCATGGTTCCAAGAATCAATAGGACAGTAGAATATAGTTACTTTGGAATGATAAATTTGAAATGAATGTGATGTTTTGATCCATCTACTACAGACAAATCCAATTTGTCCAATTTTATTGCCTGACACTAATCCAATGTTGGTGTTTCTGTTTAAGGTATATGAAGGTACAGATATGTCAGGGACACAGCTAGCAAACCTGTGTGGAACGTCATCTCCAGACCCTATCTTCATCAATAGTAATTCACTGTTCATGCAGTTTAAAACTGATCGATCTATCACTCATCCTGGCTATGATGCAACGTTTGCTTCAACTACAAATGCTATGTCTGGTAAGTATAGCTAAATTGTATACTTTCACTTTCTGTAAGGGAAGGTTAAAACAGACAGTTATGTAAAAAAGTTAAATTGCTTAAAATCAGTAACTTTTTCTATGCAACCTTAATGTCTGTTTTTTGCATAATCTTCTGTCGATCGTCTTAGTTGTATACAAATATCATGAATTTATAGTGATAAAGTAGGGCTGCTCCGATATTTTGGTACACATGCATTTGCTTACAGTTGTTTTTCATGATTTTTTTGGGAAAACCCAAACCCTGTTAAATTCTTGCAGGTCGGAAGAGAAATATTTATTACGGTAAAAGAGCATATAATCGTAAAATTGGTCAAAATAATGATTTTTTCATGCATTTCCCTCTTAACTATCCCCAGGATGTGGTGGCACCTTCACTTCATTCAAGGGAGCTTTTACAAGTCCTGGTTATCCTAGCGCATACAATACTACAAGTATGACTTGTGAATGGACCATTACAGTACCAGCTGGAAGACAAGCAGTATCACTAGTATTTGAACATCTTGCCATCGATGGAACAGAAGGTGTCTGCAGTACTGATAAATTAGAAGTTTTTGATGGTACAAGTGATAGTTCATCATCATTTGGAAGATTCTGTGGAACGGTAAGTTTATAACTTCTCCTTTTTTGCAACAGAAGAGGTTTTGGTGTTTGGGGTGGGGTGATGATTTATGTTAAGATTTTGCTGTAATCTGAAATTCATCACATTCATTCACTTTCGTGAGTGGATTTGTGACATAGTTAGACATTGGCCATGGTGTCAATCATGAAGGCCAGGGGACGAGAGTTATCAAGCACAACCAGTGTAATTTTCTTTGTAAACCTATGGATAGCAATATAAATGCATCATAATTCTGCTTATGAAAGAGGGCATATGAGGGGAATAGTTCTTATTTAAGATCACAAGTAATGAAGAATTGGTCACATTGTATTTTTAACTGTCATGAATAAATTTGTATTCCAAATTAAATATGATGATGATGATGATGATGACGACGACGACGACGACGACAACGACGGCGACGGCGACGGCGACGACGACGACGATGACGACGACGATGATGACAACGACAACGACAGTGATGATGATATGACGATGACAATGATGGATGATGATGATTTATAATGCGCTTTTCTCTTGAGCGATCAAGGTGTTCACAATTACAGTAGGAGTAATAGGGAACTTGCAAACCCGCCATGTTAAATGTTGCATCATGGGAAATGTGATAATAAATACTAATAAATTGGCATTGTAAACAATAATGTTACATTGTTTACAACCACAAATGATCAATTCATAGTCACCCTGACAATTGTGGGAGGTTTATTTTATCAGTAGCTCCAGATTAGGTATTATGATAACCACAGATAATCCCATAGTCCTTTGCATCTGAGCATGTTCAGTCTGGATTGCAAGTTCCCTATTGAGGAGTTAGGTTTCAAGGCTCAGACTATTTCACAGTTTTTTCACTTTTCAATAACTATTAAATATGATTTATTATCTTTACAGACTACTCCTGCAAATGTTCAAGCTACTGGTCGCAGTTTGTTTGTAAGATTCACAACAGATTCCACCAACAGTGATGAATCAATGCAAGGTTTCCGAGTGAAGTTTGTCAGTTAATGAAAGAATACTTTCAAGGAATGTAAAAGAACACACCCTGAATTATCCAGTACTGTGATTTTATCAAATCAGGCCAAAATGTTGTCTCCTTTATTCATTCATATTTTCATCTTTTCATAGACAATCCTTCCAGCTCGTATTCTACGTATCATATACAACTACAAATAATATCAACAACTCTTTTCTGCCCACCTATGAAAACTTGTACTTTCCCTGTCGAAGAAAATTTTGAGTCTCTTTTTGTACAGAATATGTGACAGTATGTGTGCCTTTAAAGGGTCACATTCAGTCAGAAAATTCGAATGATAAACTTTATTTTTGAAAAATATAAAAAAAAGAGTGAAATGTCTTAATTCTTTGCTGAACCACATTTACACAATTTTATATCTGTAGTAATGACTTCATTTTTTAAAATCTTGTGTAAGAAATTACAACTGGTATGCATATCTGTCTCTCTCATATTTGAAAACAATACAAGTACTACCATACAGAGTTTTACAGCAACCTACCCAACTCTGTTCATTCCTACATATTTTTTTTAATTACCACAACAACCTACCCAACTCTGTTTCATTCCCTGTAATGAAATTAATACAAGTACTACCATACAGAGTTTTACAGCAACCTACCCAACTCTGTTTATTCCTATATATTTTTTTAAAATTACCACAACAACCTACCCAACTCTGTTTCATTCCCTATAATGAAATTAATACAAGTACTACCATACAGAGTTTTACAGCAACCTACCCAACTCTTTCATTCCCTATAATGAAATTAAAACAAGTACTACCATACAGAGTTTTACAGCAACCTACCCAACTCTTTCATTCCCTATAATGAATTGAAAAACAAGTGCTACCATACAGAGTTCTACAACCACTTTTCCCAAAACTGGTTTATTCCATATAATTATTGCAGGGGAACCCTTTGAAATGTATCCTCACATTTCGTCACATCAATACTAGTGCAATAAGGTAATGTCATGTATACAATTGCGTATAGTAGATACAACTCTTTTGCACAGATGCAACGATTTGTATAAGTTTTTTATCAGCTTTGACAGATTTTAACAAATTTACATTACATTTTCAATCAAAGGTTATTGTAATAGTAACTGACATAACTACTCTAATACAACACAACTATGAAATATATAAGGTTTAATTCACAATCAATAAAATACATATCCTGCATCAGAATCAAGAAAAAAAAAGTACTTGTATCACCTTGAATAGTTGTCATACTCTTCTCATTAGTGTGTCAACCGTATAAAGGGAATTTTTTACAAAGTTATAAGTGTGTGAGATTTTGAAATAGTAATCCTAAAAATATTTTGATTAAATATCAGAATTAAGTCCTTGTGTAGCTGTTACTAAATTCAGTTATAATCACTATTACTAAGGTAATAGGAAACCATGAATTGTTGTATGGTTTGTCCCGTGTTTATAGGTGATGCAAAGAATTTTGTCAACTATAGTTCAGACAATTCACAAAGAGTTGTCAAACAGGTCAGAACCCAGTCAGTTTTTTAAACACTTTCCAAGTTCAAGTTGGAGCAGTTGTAAATTTTTTTGCCAACGATATTGATGATTAAGTGACTTTTGTAGGTTATTGCGTGACTTTGGACGTTTTCAATGTAATACATAATGTACTGTTGAATTAACAAGTGTTGAAGTCTCCAATGTGGCTAGTTTGTTGGTCAGAATTACCCTACCTTCATTCCCAAGTCATACATGTTGTGAATTCTTACTCTACCCAAAATATGTACTATTATCCATAACTTCAGTAAAGAGTTAAATTTTAGTATAAATATAATTGTTAACAGACAGTACAATCACTTAACAGATATCACTTAACTGAAAAGGAAAAAAAAAAAATTTTAAGTGCCATATCCACTTTCAGCTGGTTAAAATGATAATTGAAAAATGTTGAGACTGAAACAATATTTCTATTTGTTAAGTACTATGTAATTGATCGAATTACTCAGATGATGGGAGTTGTATGGTACTATGTAGTTGATCTAATTACTCAGATAATGGGAGTTGTATGGTACTATGTAATTGGGCTAATTACTCAGATAATGGGAATTGTATGGTACTATGTAATTGGTCTAATTACTCAGATAATGGGAATTGTATGGTACTATGTAATTGGGCTAATTACTCAGATAATGGGAGTTGTATGGTACTATGTAATTGGGCTAATTACTCAGATAATGGGAGTTGTATGGTACTATGTAATTGGGCTAATTACTCAGATAATGGGAATTGTATGGTACTATGTCATTAGTCTAATTACTCAGATAATGGGAGTTGTATGGTACTATGTCATTGGGCTAATTACTCAGATAATGGGAGTTGTATGGTACTATGTAATTGGGCAAATTACTCAGATAATGGGAATTGTATGGTACTATGTAATTGGGCTAATTACTCAGATAATGGGAATTGTATGGTACTATGTAATTGATCTAATTACTCAGATAATGAGAGTTGTATGGTACTATGTAATTGGGCTAATTACTCAGATAATGGGAGTTGTATGGTACTATGTAATTGATCTAATTATTCAGATAATGGGAGTTGTATGGTACATACCTAACACCATTCACGTTACCAAACACTAATATTATGATAGGTGATGAAGAACAATAAGGCGGAAGTATATCTCAGAAATAAAGTAGTTTATTGTTCTGCTGAACAGAATCTACCAAACAAGTAAAAAAAAAACCAAGTACATAAGTCAATAAACTAATTTACTCAGATATTGGAAGTTGTATCATGGTACTATTATATAACCCATCTCATTACTCAGATGAGGAAAGCTGTTTTATTATACTTTAGGATGAATTTATAAATTTTGTACACAGAATCCACTTTTTCGATTTTTTTCTGAGATTTGTAGAATGTTTGTAAATTGTACTCAGTAATTAGACATGGTACTCAGAATGTATGTATTATGTAACTTTTGGATGAATTCTTGATATTCTACTCTTATACATATAAGAAGCATCATTATGGTCTTCCAGTGGGTTTTTACAGATGATATTTTTTCTAACCTTGTCGATGACAATTGAACAGGAAGTAGTATTTTTGTGTCATATTCTTTATTAATAATTCAATTGTACAAAACATGATGTATTTAAAACACAATCCCAATTTCAAATGTTTTTGTGCAGGGAATATTACATTTTGTGAAAGCGTTATTGTTCAGTGTCACTGCTTTTTTGATACTTCATTGGTGATTTACACTGTACTAAATGTGAGTGTTTGTCACTGTCAGTTTTTTAGTCCCCCAAAAGGAGGACAAATAATCACAATGGGCTCTGTCTGTCCATCTGTCCGTAATACGCCATTTCTCTGACATGTAGTATATATTTCATTCAAACATTGCACAAAGGTGTCATATCATATGGGACATATGCACATCACATGACCAAATGGTGGCCATAATTGTAGTTAAAATCAACATTGACTTCACAACTCAAAAATTGTAATACATAGAGACTCCATTCAAGTGTCTACCCCATGTTATTGAGTGTAAACTTTCCGTTGAGCCCTTTACCTTCAGGGTCAGTTATCAAAATCAAGCCATTTCTTGCATATCATGGACACTTTGTTGCCAATTACTGTAAAATTATGTTTATGGGGAATATTGAAAAAGAGAAATATATACAAGCAAGCATTACTTTTAATACTCATATTACTTTTGACTGAATGATGGCCAAGTTCGTCATATAAAAATCAATCATGATTTACTGCATAACACAAAAACTGTCAGAGACTCCATTCAAGTGTCTACTCCTATGTTATGTTGAGCAAAAAAGACAAAAGCACTTAAGTATCTATCCATATATTATTAACACAACTGAACTGTTCAGTCATATTTGTTGCAGGTATGAAAAATGTATGGTGTGTGTGTGTGTGTGTGTGTGTGTGTGTGTGTGTGTGTGTGTGTGTGTGTGTGTGTATTTAGTTTAAAGTAAAAAACTGCCAGACCGCTTTCCTAGGTATTTTGTAGGGACAAACTTGTGGCGTGTGATGGAAAATTGTTCAAATGAAAATGTTTACATCTGTGAAATGCATTTTGGGTAAAAAAAATATGATATCATCTTTACATTTGACTCTGACCTAACCTTCTAAATGAAAAATTAACAAGAAATAAAATCCATTTCATCTAGCATTCACAAAGAAGGTAAAGTCTGTGAGGGGTCTATGTCTATTATGAAGACTTATCGTGACAGAAACACAGCATTCAAAGTAAAAATTGTACATCATCTTTTTTAAACGGACATATTTGACTATAGACAAGACACAACATGGTACATTGCTTACTCATGGAATTTGTAGAAACCTTTGATGAACTTTGTTTGAAAGGAGCTTTTTCTTTCAATACCAATAACAAATGAATTTAAATTTAAGTATTGCATAGGCAGGCAGAGTGGTGAAAACTGCAGAAGCAACAAGTTAAAAAAAATGTGTATATTTGTAAATGATGGAGCTGGTAGGAAATATGTGCAGCAAGTTTTTCTACGTAATATGTTACAGACATTGTATACAGCAACCTTTAACCTTTGTCACTCACTGTTCTGTCATTTGAATTAATACGATACATTCAACTTTTGTAATATGCAGAATGGAAAATGAATTAAAAACAATGAACTTTATATATAACTGCAAAGGTCACATGTTTTTTGTGTCAGTGGAACATATTTCATTGTTGAGTGATGACCTCTTTGTGACTGGTTTCAAAGCAACTTAGATTTACGATGAGAATGGTTGATGGCAATCATTTATAGTGTATAGAGACCAGCGTCGGAAGAATTTCCTCTTACATCAGCTATATAGCATGACGGGTGAATACACTACAAAGTTTTATAGATTTGTGACAAAAGAGGTGATGATAAGCTACAAAAATACCTCTTACAAACCAGTTCTGTGCAACAATTTGTACCAGACTTGTATAACCTTTAATTCCAGATGATGGTCAACTCAGAAGGTACCATGGAAGTATATAACCATAGGTGATACTTCCATGAAGGTACCAACTCGATACACTATCCTAATCTCACCCACAATGGGTGCAGTTTGCGGTTAAGCATAGTTTTCGGCTTTCACTTGCTAAGTCCAAGTCATTTTTTGTAAAGATCCATATGTACACATAAGCCAAAAAAAAGTATGCTCCTGGTAACTAAGAATGTCATCAGTTATTGTATTATTTAGTATCCCCCTTATCATGTTATAGATATTCATAATTCTGGTCTTTCAATCTCTATTCTGTGATATTGTCTTCTGAAGTCTTTGGCGACGCTGGCTGCAAATGTATGGTTGGAATTGGCTTTGGAGGACTTGGTGCAAGTTCTATTGATTCTGCAGCAGGTGTCGTCTCCTTTGGTTTTGTCTTACGAATCCTGCTCATGATGGCTGAGATAAATCTCACTCCTGTCAGTACACGGCTCATGCTGTCCTTGCGTCTACCCTTGCTTTCTTCCTCGTCTTCTTCTGTAACATTTTCTAAACAAAAACAGATGATTACGAATTAAATCCAATGTGAGATTGGTTAGATGAAAACCAGTATAAATGTACCTGCTACTTGTATATCAATATATAACAAGCATGTTGCTGAAAATATGTTACCATCCTCCCCCTGCCCCATGTATACACATGTACACATAAATTGTGATAGAAATGAAAAGTGATATTCTTTTTTAACAAGTTACTTTAGCGTCAAAGATAAGCCACTTTTTCCTTTCACAGTGACAAGTTTTCTATTGATTAACAATCTAAACAGTTCCACAACAGTGTATATGTACGTTTGTATACATTTTTAGAATACTATATTTATACAAAGTCAAAGGAGTGTTATCCATGATGTGAGACGCAGAGTGACAGCAAGACAAGAAAGAGCCAGATCTATAGAGTAGCTCAGAAACTTGGCTGTCTAACTAGTATGTCAAACCGGAGCCAGATAGTCAATTCTTTGGACTAGAGACAGTTAAAGAAGGAGGGACAAAGAAAGGGAACGAGGAAGGTGGAGAGAATGTAAAGCACCACAAATAAAAAAAAATGTCTCTACAAAGGTGAACACATTTGACACCTATCTTTCAAACTACAAGATAATTACCAACGGCAGACTCTGCATTGTCTTCATTTGAACTTGTGTCACTGAGCTCCGAGTCCTAAAATTACCACAGAATAGAAAAAATACGTTTTACTTAATACTTGTAAGACAATTATTAAAATACAGTAGAGCTGCATCTTTATCTATTTTGACACTAAAGGAAAACTTCTTTCAACTTGCGGTTGTATATTTTGTGTCAGTGAATATAGCACTGTGGATACCATCATGGAGAAGTCATGTCGACGTCTTTGAAGATTTGACTTCAAATTAGATTTCTCGTGAGGACCTACACGATACTAGCTGTAAAACCTAGAGAACAGGGAGTAGATTGCCTACCTCAGGAATGTTAATCATTGGTGCTCTTCGTTCGTCACGTCTACCAGCACGCGCACTCACACCTGGTAACGAAATGTAGTGTTTGTGAGCACATTACTTAGTATTAGAACTATTAGACTGAATATAAAATTAATGTGTGAAGTGAAATTGGGCAGGTATAAGCTTATCCTTAAAGAAAAATTTGCAGCAATGTACTTACAAATATGCAAGAATTCATAAAGTTCATCATTTTAGTCAAAGTATCCTAACTTCGTGTAGTAATGCCATCAAGAATGGGGAATGCTCTCAACATTGGGACAAACTTTCGAAGTTACATGATCTCACAATAGGAAACGTGATGGGAAGTTAAGTTGGCCAGGAGATTACTAACAGCAATGAGCAAATAGCAATCAATGAGAAAAAATAACTTATTACATATGTTATGTTGTATTCCAACAATTGTCTGTAGGAACGACAATCTCAAAACTTTGCCCTTACGGAAGACATTCAGTTTACATCTGGTTTTATATAACACGTAAATATACAGTTATGCTGCAACACCATTAGCGCTATTTTATTGTTGATCTACGTATAAAAATATCTGGAATGTTCAACTTTCCCGGAATATGTTGAAGTAGACAACTATGTTTTTGATATATGTGCAGAAAAGGATGTTGAATATAAATAATTGACATACCCGGAGCATGTTGAAGGAAGAATGTCATCGTATCTAAATCATGCCCACTTTGACTCTCCTCTAGAAGACTTGCTTTAAAATCAGCATTGGCGGTTTGCAGTAGATTTGGGTCTTGCTTCTCGTCAGATGTTGCTCCTTGTTTTTTTCCTTGTACCCCCGTTAAATTCGCCTATAAGGTTATGATATTCATAATCATATAAAACTCAGCAACTCAAACACCAAAATATTAATAGTAACAGTGCCAGCAAGAGAATGAAAGTATGTATTGCCCGATACTTGACCAATTGTGTAAGATCCTTCTGTAAGTGATGTAATGTTTACTCCAGTCAACAATGCGTGTGTGCGTCTGCTCATTGGTTCTGCTGTGTTCAAAACATGAGTCAAAACGCTCAAAATTGCCATTACTTTCCCCAAATTGTTAAAAATATTACTGGCAGTGGCATAATTATATTATCCCCAATATTTTTCTTTATTCAGTCGGAAAATACTCATGACCTACGGGAGCCTTGTCACTACGAGTCGCTAGACGAGTAGTTTCGTATTTACCTTGGCTGAACAAAGAAAAATACTGGGGAATAATATCTATAACTATAAATCAATTGCTGAGCAATTTTAATCTTAAATAAATAATGAAGTCATTCATAGATAAACCTTTGTCATTACATTGTATTTTCCAGCCATACCGTAGTTTACGGTTTGTCGTTCAGTCTGTTATGATAGTGTGGGTAGGGTTACTACTACATTTTTTTGTATTTAACCTACCTCATCAGCACTATGGTCGGTATGTTTTAGAACGATCTTTTCCAGGAACTTAACCCGTTGTTGACGAGTTGACTGTCGTCGATATGCTGCTTGTAATCGTTCTAACCTGCAAAGCAGAAGGAGCAAACACGTTTTGGAGCAGGACCTTTAATTAAAGAGCTACATCTTCACCCTTTCTCCATAGCTCAAACTGATGACTGAGCCCCCACCCCCACCCCAAGCAAACGAAATAGTTCACCCACCACAGGGACAGTGTTAGACAAGCATCTATACTTTAATAGTACTCTATGTAGTGTTCTCTGTCCGCAATATAGTGTCCGTTATTTTAAAACCATAAAACGACTGATTTGTACGGTGGCCCACTTGTAGTTTGTGGTCCACCATAGTTTTGTCCGGTTTGGAGTGTATATTTATTTATATACACGTATTTTTGTATTTAAAATAAATATGTACACCATATACCTTTGTTTAATTATTTTAGCCATCAGAACAGGTTTCACGGTAGTGATGTTTGTAAATGGATCCATTTCAACTGTACCGCCTGAAATACCAAAACATTGGAATTGAAGTAAAAGTAATTACAGTGATAGATACTGCATTTCTGGTTCTCGCGTAAAAGTACGTTGGCATAATGTGAATCAAAAACACACGAAATACCTCTTCTATAACGACGACTTTTGCTAGCCTATTACCGTGATGGCATCACAACAGTATATACACTAGACCAAATTTCCACCAATATTTAGGGAGACTTCAGTAATTATAAGGGGAGAGGGTCCCGGGACTTAGGGGGTCAAATTTTACAAATCGGTTCTCGGGTATTGTAGAAAATGATATTTAGAGAGGGTCACTCTTTACTTGACTCATAGTATTATCTAACTTTGCATTATTTTGTTATTTTGGCGTCCCACCGCTGCCACCGGTATCGTATAATCCACTTTTCTTTGATCCCATCATTGCCATCATTGTACTGTAATAACATACATATAAATCGAATCGCTGCTGACAACCTTGCAGTGAATTGTGATGTGCTCCTAGGAGAGGAACGATCTCACAGGAGTGGAAGGGGAAAAGTGTGGTATTAAGGTGATGGTGATACTGTGGTGGAGTTGGGACGTTGACATTGGTCCCAACAGTGTTGGTAGTATGTCCATCTAGTCTTTCGTGATCTTGGCCTTCAGCTATGTCAGTTAGATCAAAACACGGGATTTAAATAATACAGTACCTTCATCACACTAATTAACTGTATTGGTAATAGTGTAAAACAGCCAATGTCTTTAAAATCATCATTGCGGTAGCAGCGGTGGGATATGGGTAGCGTGGGTGAACTTACTTGCAGTACCAAGTGATTCTACTTTCTCTTCGAATGTAACAAATTCTGGATGGCCCACTGGCAAGGCGGTCATCACCTGACTATAAATTACACAACAACAACAACAACAACAACAACAACAACAACAACAACAACAACAACAACAACATAGATAAATGTATAGGTGTAAGGGTTGAAAAGTAAGAAATAACTTTAAACGGGAAAAAAAAACATTTAATGGCATACAAAAAAGTGACGCGAAATATTCAGAACCTTACAATTCTATCGTTGCTGTTAGAAAAAAAAGAGTTAAATTCACATATGAGGAAGTGGGACAATTTTTGAAATGTATCACCTAAACGTGCCCAACTACAAACTATATACGTATCAATGTAAACTAAGAACAGTACTTGTAATTTTAATATATCCATTAATAAACAAAAAAACAAAAAAATATATGACAACCGTGCCGGATGGATTCAGGATTGAACCAGGTCAGACGTGAGAAAGTACCAGTAAGATGAACCACACAACTAATGACGTAGTAAACATTTTGTGAGTTTGTATAAATTCAATTTTAACAATTCAGAAATGAACCCCTGAAAAAATAAATATGACATTCTCTGAATTTTGATTTCAGTTTAACCACGGTGACTGAAGGATGTGAACACTTACGCATGGTTATTTTTACGATCCTCTGGTGGTTCTACACGATATAGGAACGAGTGTCCAACTGTAACGTCAATAGTCCTCTGTCTATTCGCCAGTTGATGTGAATAACCGTATCCAAAGATACCATAGGTAAAACAGAACTCTAGCTCTATGGATCCTACAATCTGACGAACAAGATATAGTTGAAACGAAAATAAATCTTTAAAAATTGCGTTTTGTCATGCAATTTTGTATATTAATGTAATTATATAAACAATTTATGAGTATTTAATCGTTGTAACTTGCTATTGGTACAAAAATTGTGGAAAATAAATGCGTACCTCATCAAAATGTCGGTAAAAATGCGTTACCATGGTTACTAATTAATGGAGAGCAGACCATGCACTAGTCATCGTACGAGACTTACCATATGCCGGATTTTTAAATCGTACGTACCAGCCATGAATTGATTCTATAAATATACAAATGATTTGTATGATCAATCATCCTGATTTACGAATTTATAGAGTGGAACACACACAGGTAGAAGACTTTATTTTCTGTTCAAATTGACATTTGCTATTTCGTTGGTATCTGATTTTTTTCTTTTCAAAATACACAATGATGATTCATGTACACAGTACCTTGATGATGTCATACAAATGTATTTCTTTTCGACCAATCACTTGATGGCGTCCATCTCCTTCATACCCAATCATATCAATCTTTACACTGTTCGAAGGGTCGTTACGTTTCCTTGAAACCTAAAAATCGTCAGTACAGTGAAATTCACAATGTGATCCCGCTACATCAATAAAATGGACTGAACCGGATGGTTTATAGAATACATGTAAAAAGAGGAAAAATGTCATGCTTATAAGTCGGAGTTAATAAGAATGTGCCATTCAGACGTACGCAATATAATATTCTTCTTGTATTTTCTCCGTCAAACTGGAAATCTCTCTACTGTCACATATTGAGCGTTAGTATGATCCAGTACTCAGCAATTTTTACTGCTAAACTAAGTTACCAAATGGCAATTGAGAGCTCAACATGAGGTATGTTGCGTGAGCCGTACGCGTATTCCAGTGTACCCAGGCACAGGTGTCCCAAGTGACGTGCTTTTCCCAAAGTTTAATTCTCGTACACTAATTGTCATCAGTCACCAATAGTGTCGATGGTTGAACAACTACTTACCATCAATGAAAAATTCCGCAACTCGTTTATGATAAAACTGTTTTCTCCGCTGACGTATACGGTCTTGGAACATTTCGCTATCTTACCAACTTTAATACGGATGTAAATCTGAACATCTTGGCTAAAAAATACTGGTTGGTAAATATTAAGTTTGTACAAATGTAATGTATTAAACGGGATACCTATATTCAATGAACTTTCTATTGATTTCCAGGAAGGTTAACTTATTATCATCTAAGTAATATATAGTGACTTCAAAACTGATATCATAGTTACATTATAACTATCTCACTATTGTTACATTTCAAACATCCTTTAGAAGCAAAGGATTCATGTTGAATCATCCCTCCCCCCTCTTTTTCTCAGAGAAGGACCATATTTTCAACAAACTATAAAACTTGTTGTAAATTTGGTCCGAACTTTACAACAAACTGATAACAACACTCATGAAACACTGACGAAGCCATGGTGGATATACCTGGCGAATTCGAAAGCTTTGGTAAGCTAATTAAATTTCGGTGCAATACGAAGTTAAATTTATTAACTTAGATTGAACTTTTCCACAGATGAGCTTTCATGAAACTGGTGACAAGTTTCCCCTCTATCTGTGTGCGAAAGATGTAAGCTTTCAGGATGATTGAATACAGAATAGTCGGAACTCATTGGGCAAGACCAATTCACATTTTAAACAACGAATTCACTCTCAGAACTGCTTGGAAAGTATGAAGCATAGCTAGCTTTTATTCCCTCCCTGTTACTACATGCGGTGTGAATCACAACTTTATTTTATATGGAAACAAATCGCACTGAAAGGATACGTTCTTCATCAATTTGAACACCTCTCAGTTGTTTGATGTGAATGCTCAGGACGCCAGCCTGTGTACAATGTAAACAAAACGGATTACATGTGTACAAAAAAAGAGAGAAAAGAAATGAACATGCTAATCCGAACATTACTCCTTATGAAAAATACAAAATTGTTTTCTGGTGATTAAAATAAAACGGTGTTCAAATTTACCGGCAAAGCTGTCGTGTACGATGCATTGTCTGTATTGTAGTCCTCCTCGAGCGTCTCTTCGATTTTGTGTAATGGCATCGACATTTTCAATAATTTTAGTCATCGAATTACTAGCACAGCAAAGCACAGGTACACATATACTTGGTATGGTATAATGTCGTTGTTGGCGGTTGGCTGAAATATTCGAATAATCTTGAATACAAACACGAGCAAAATTTTTTGATTCGATATTTATCACACGCATAAACGTAAACGCCTGCTACACCATACATATATAAATAGGCGCTCGAATCGACATTCGCCCTGACTTTTTTTTGTAGATATACTATTGTTTTAGACTTTGACAAGTATCTTAGATGATGGAATAGTATGTCGCTATAGACTGTACACATGCGTGTATATAATACACATTCGAATTTACACATTCGATGAAGTCAAGACAACGGTCGGATTTTACATGTTTTATATATATATCGCGCGCGCAGCGTACTCAGAGCAGCGCGCGATATACACTGGTAGATAGATTGCATTTAGATTACTATATTACATGTTGTACTATTAACGTGTAGGTTGTATGTACGCACAATAATAATAATATTCAAGAATAATTAATAATTACATACTAGTGATTTTTAATAAGAATATGTACGTCCTACTCACTTTTTATTACGTTTGAACTTTATCATTGACACTGGTACATGTATGCATGTTGTAAATGACGAACTTAGTAACGCCTGGAGGCGCGCTTTACTATCGATTGCCTGACCCATAGGGGCGTGTAATATTTCTTAGATTGTTGTTTTCCTGATCTACAGACTAAATATAACAACCTTTTGACTATATATTCTTACCTTTAAGGTAAAAACACTACTAGTATAGAGAATGATACATTTGTAGCAGCAGGATTAGTACTATATTTTCCTAAGAAAACAACAATCCAGGACGGCAATCTAAGCAATAATACGTGCCCCTTTGGGCTGACTCAGGACTCGTGCATGCTATGGATGATTGCTCGTCTACGTCTATCTCTGTCGAAATATTATACGGAATGCCAGGGTGTACGGAAGGAAAACTGTCACAGGCTTTGGACATCGATCGAGTTCAACGTAGTTAGTAGTTCATTGTTTTGTTCTCGGCGCTTCTATACTGCTGTAAAAATATATACTGACAGTGACAGATCGACGAGCGTGTAGACGACCAAAGATCGCGTATCGACCACTATCCCAACTCTCCATGCATGCCCACGCCGTATAAATGGCGAAAATACATGTATGACCCCGGGACTGGATAAACAGGTCAGCTTAGTAGTAGCTCTGTTTACAGTGACGATACTTTAGTAAATATTAACCACGTATAGTTTGCTGACCAGTCCAAAGGCAGGGCAAAAAGTGCAGTAGAGTGAACAGCGTACAGCTCTCACATTGATCCCTACGTTAGCAATATTTAGCTTCGTAGCTTCCTTGATCAAAATGGGGTCTGGTATGTTCAAACCACTTTTGCAAGTGATGTCCAGCACGGGTGAGCGATCATATATCGATATGATAATTGTGGCTGTCGTAGCGCTTGTTGTCGTCAATGCCATTATGACATTCATCAAACTTTTGAAGATGCGCTGGGCCAGCGAAAAGGCGTTTGCTCCATTTCCAGTAGAAAACCGACACCCAGTTTTTGGACACATACATTTGGTAAGTACTCTTATATTACCGGTTTTGGGGAAATGAGGAAAAAACCTTATTATTACCGATATTATGAAAGATCGTTCTTACCACTATACTCGGGAATAGTAGAATAGGGTTTTAGAAAAATAATACACATCGTTTGTATACAAACACAATAGCTATGTAAACAACACGTTCTTTTGTTTTGAAAACTTCACATGGGATTGCACTAATTTCCCAAGTCATTCTAATTTATTCGAAAGGTGCAAATTGAAGCCCCCCCCCCCTCAAAAAAAAATAAAAAAAAATAAAAAAAAAATAAAAAGGAATCACAGAAATAGTGTATTATAAATTGCTCATCTTGAACGGACTCACCAGGTTGGGTATTAAATATTGATTTTATTATGAATAAGTATTTACTCCCAGAATTATAAAAAATAAAAATAAAAATGAAATTGTTGCTGGCATTGCATATACTTTACCTGCACTCTGCACAAGTTTGGGTTGACATCACCTCAGATAACAAAAGTTTGTCAGAAACATCTCAGAAATCACGTCTCAAACATCAGAGAGTAATTATTCATAACCTATACAATAAGTAGTCATTCCCTTGTATTTGTTTCTTCCTTATTTATATTTTGTTTGGATGGATGTATGTAAGAATAAGTAGTATTAACTAACTATCAGGCAAAACATAATGAATCCAAAAAGACTGTGTACAACCAATACAAATTCATCATCACTTTTTTCCAGAACTTATAAGTCCAAATTGTTTGAAAATGGTACCCTGTTGTCACTTACTACAGCCTGAGAAAAACTACTGTTGCAGACTTGCAATAAGACATGTTTCATGCAGACATACAAATTAATGTCAGTGACTATCAAATCAAATGGATATTGTCACCAATTCTGCACCATCCACCCTCTCTAAAAATACAACTTTTATAAAAATTGGCACTGATATCAGATTTGAAGACACTTGTTGTACACTGAGTTGAGGCATTCTGGCAAACAAACAAGTTTTTTTCAAATCTTGCCCAAACAATGCAGAGGTACATAATTGTCTCAAGAGATTAGTAGCTCCCACTGTTTTTGTTCTAACCCCCCCCCCCCCCCACCAAATTGGTCATAAGGCTGTCTGAGCCAGAGTTGCCAAGTTTTATAACTTACATTTTCGAGAGGTTGCAAGAATGATCATTGACATGCTGAATTTAATTTTACGAAATGAGTATATTTTGTCTACAGATATATTTATCCATTTCCAAGTGTATGATATCACAGTGTCACTGATTAATAGTCAAAAGTTCAAGAGTCCAATCATGTGATTAGGAACCAAAGGTCAATGAAGTCTGAATAGATAAAACTTTAATTTGACAACTAATTGCAATCTCAAGTAGTCTGGATGCATGGTTTCTAACTAAACCACTGGTTGTTATTGAGTTATTGTCTATATGCATGAAGTACAGCCACACATAGAATCCCAATACCCAATATTTCTCTCCTCATAGAGTTAAGAATTAAAAGAATGACCATTTCCTGGTATTTGTAGCAAAGGTAGCAGTCCTCTAAGCTTGTTTTGTGGTATTATTCAGAAGTTAACATTTGATGTTATGTTTGTTTTGACAGTTGGAACTGAATTCTGAAGAGACCTTACAGATAGCAGGTGAAAGGACTGACATGTTTCCATACTGTGGTCAGCTATGGTTAGGGCCATTCCATGCAATAATGGTGTCTCATCATCCAACTATTGTACAGGCAATAGTAGCTACTACAGGTAGGTTCCTTCTATGCAATGTTGGTGACTCACCAGCCATCCATTTTGTTCACCCATTTATCTATTCCTTTTGAATAATCAGTGTAAGACAATCTGTTGTGAAGCCTTACCAATCAGCTGTAAAATGAATGTACATGGGTTAGTTCATAAACATTGTGTTACTCTGTGAGTAGAAATTTTCAGTAGAAACCAATCAGTTTCAGTTATAATTTGCCAACACCAATTTCGCTATCAACCGGGTTTTCACATTTACATGAAATTCCACTTTTATTGAAAAACTTCAGTTAAAATATCAGAGAAATACTTCAATCTAGATATCCAAGAATGTAGAATAAACTGACTGTAATAACGATTCTATGGTTGACTGAACACACATTCATTGAATATTATCCCTGTAGAGCCTAAAGATGAGTTCACCTATGGCATGGTTAAACCCTGGTTGGGAGATGGACTGCTCATTAGTGAAGGCAGTAAATGGCATCGAAATAGACGTCTATTGACACCAGGTTTTCATTTTGATATTCTTAAACCATATGTCCAAGTCTTTAATGACTGTGTCAACACTATGACGGTAAGAAACAGTCTTAAATCAAACCATTTTACACAGGGCTTGAAATAAACTTTTTTTTTGGTATTCCCAGTGGGCTAACAATTTCAGAAATTGGAGCCCAAGGATGGTAACCAATAGTCTCATATTCCTAAACTGAAAACAGAGTTCCTGTATTGGAAATACATGTATGTGTGTTACTTAAATAATGTACGTAAATCTTCCATCCTTTAAACCATCACATAATCAGTGGTAGCCTGAGGGGGCTACCAGCTGTACAGTATGGTATCCCAATGACAAGAATTGGTAGTCTTTGGACACAGGACAAGTGTTAATTTCGAGTCCTGAATTTATGTTTTTGATCACAAGATTGTTTACTCTTTGACTAAAAGTCACGGATGTGTTAAAGGGGAACCCACTCCAGGAATTAAAAACATTTTTATGAATTTGGGTTCTGGAGAGTCATTTCATCATTTCATATCACTTGAATTTCATGCAATAGCCAAGAAACACCAAATTGAAACTTGTCTAACATTCATTGTTCTGTGATTTGCTTAGTAGTGATCTAGCTCTACATCATGGTAGTCAGCAGACACACACCATTGCATCTTGGGACATACACATATGTATTAGATGAACAATTTATATTCATGACTCCTAAGTGCTTATTACTTTCAGATGAAGATTCATGAATATTTTTTGTTCATCTTATACATATACACATCTGTTAATTCCCATGAGGCAGTGCTTGACCACTGCTAGGACGATGAACATGAAGCAAGTTTCAATTTGAAATTTCTTGGCAATCAGGTGAAATTTGCATGGTGTGAAACCCATTAAATGACACTTCAGAACTCAAAGTTTACAAAGATTAATTTCTTGAAGTGATGTTCCCTTCAGTAGAGGCATTATATATACACTAGCAGTAGAATTAATTTCATTCAAGAAAAGGTCAAACAAAAATAGATGTTGATAAGTTACTAAATGTATTGGTTTGCAAATGTGTCTCCACATGTACTTGACTTGTTGAAATGTACAGGAAATTAGACGATGTTCTTATGCTCTATTTCAATGGGCTACTGTCTTACCATAAATAAACCTAAAAACCTTCTTAAAGTTTTGTTGATTCCTGAAAAGTTAATTGATTTAAAGGGGAATTATATTCTTCCCATTATTTCCAAACTTAAAAAACATATCTCTACACACAATTTTGGTTTATTTTTCAGGATAAATGGATGACAATACATGACAAAGGAATGATAGAAATGTTTGAACACATCAGTTTAATGACATTGGACAGTCTCTTCAAGTGCATCTTTAGTTTAGAAAGTCACTGTCAGACAGAAAGGTTGGTGATTGGTACACATCATATGTGACATCATAGTTGTTGGCAGTTTGCCAAATATGATTTTTTTGTGTGTTGATTTCACTGTAAAGTGTCAACATAGTGAAAACTCTCTCTACAATAGACATTACTGTTCAGATTTGAACTTACAACATTTTGTAACATTTTAGGACAGATTCTTCAGATGTCTCTAAATTCTGCTATTGAGGGCTATAAAATAGATAAATTCTACCTGAATTCTTAGAACCAATAATAGCAATTTATCCTGTGCTAGCAGGTCAAAATAGAACAAGAAGGATAACTTTGTTTAACACTCACCTATAGATTTATTGGGTTCCCAGCAATAATTATGTTGTAAGATATGCAAACCAAATATGCTACCTGGGTTCATGTGTGCCAATTTGACATGCCACTAAATTTGGTGTTCCCCTATCTATTGTGGTAACTTGCAAGGAACTTTATTTTTATATTTATCATTTTGACCAAGTACATAAAATTTTAACTATTGTGAAAAGTCACACTGCTGGGTTTTGAACCTTAGTATTAACACTGTTACCAGAAATAATCATTGCATAATTCTTTCTGTGGCTCGTCTTTTTAGGACTCGGAATCCCTACATTTCATCAGTATATTTGTTGGCTGATTTGGTGGTAGAAAGGGTGAACTTTCCACCATATTTTAGTGACTTCCTCTACTACCTGACTCCAAGTGGACGCAAATGGAGGAAAGCTTTGAATGAAGTTCATCAGTATTCGGCTAAAGTAATCAAACAACGACGACAGGCTATGAAAATAGAAGAAGAACAGGGAAAGAAAAGCAACAGAAAATATATCGATTTCTTAGACATATTGCTTGCTGCTAGGGTGAGTAGGTTTTATTCTGCCTTGTGTTGGCAAAAAATGTAGGTTTGGAAGACTATAATTGAAAATTAACATTTGATATAAAAATCATGTGTAAACTGAATGCCTTCTGTAAGAGCAAAAAGAGGTTTGTTTGTACACACTCTCAGAGTGCAAATTTCTGAGATAAATGATAAGCATGATAAAATCGAAAACCAGCAGACTTGTTGCCTTGGTATTTGAAGGGGACATTACTTTGGGTGTGTAGATGGAAAATTGTTCAAATAAAAATGAACTGGATTTTGATAATTGACCGTGAAGAGCAGAGTCAAGGTCAAAGGTCAAAGTCTCAAAAGAAAGTTTACACCTAATAATAGAGGGATAAACCTTGACCTTTGACTTTCAAGATCTAATTATCAAAATTATCAGAACACAGGCACTTGTGGTATTTATTTCTTGTCACAAATTTCTTTTGAATTATGCCACCATTTGGGAATGTGTCTTCTACAAAGTCTTGCTTTCTTTCTGGTCTTGCAGTAGAGGGTGTCAATTTTTATCATGTTTTGAAATTGATGAAATATAGGGTTGATCGGTCCATGAGAAACATACCGTAATAAAGATGGCTACCGTAAAAGAAAATGTCTGTATTGTATATTTGGTACCATTTAGGATGAAGATGGTAAAGGTTTAACAGATCAGGAAATACGTGATGAGGTGGATACATTTATGTTTGAAGGTCATGACACTACTGCAAGTGCACTGTCTTGGATCATGTATAACCTTGCCAGACATCCAGAATATCAACAGAAATGCCAGGAGGAAATTGATGAGTTGCTAGATCAGAAGGACAAAGATGAATTGGAGTGGTACGTCAAATGAAATATTACCTAATGTCGTCACCAATTCTGTTGTGGGTTAGGTTGTCTCTATGGTAGATCCTGCTATTTAGTCATTGATAATTATGATAGTATTCTTATTGACACAGCAGACAGGACACTACAGTTTCCATAGAAATAGCAGTGCTATGAAAACAAATGTGTAGAATATCTCCATGGATACAGTCTAAAAAAATGATTGTGATGGTTACTATTATAATGTTTGTCTTTTGTTTTACCAAATAAGTCCAGAAATGAAATCCAACCTTTCATTCTAAAGACTCAATTACTCCACACCAACGTTGTGACAGTCATATAAATGAGGAAGAATTTATCACTTGTAAAACTTCTAGTTATTGCAACCATTAAAAATTGTTAACATTGATGCCAGATACAGGGGGTTTCATCTTAGCTTGCAAATGCTATTATGAATGCTTGTTTATTCGTCTGTAGGCCATAGGCCAAAAGCAAATGCTATTAAACAATGTATCAAAAGACCTGTGAGACTGATCATATGGTTTCATGTTGAGAAAGACACAATAAAGATAACACACAAACATCCCTTACACAGTAGCTGATCAATATAGTTTGATGCATTGTATTTGCTTTTGTTATCATCGACAAAATACAGAGCCTACACAGTGTAAGTGGTGTTTGTGTGTTATCTTTATTGTGTCTATCTCAACATGAAATCTTGTGATCAGTCTCACTGATCTTGATACATTGTGTAGCATTTGCAAGCTAAGACAAAATCGTCTGTAATAACTCTATACTCTTGTTTTGATCTAGGGATGATCTTGGTCATTTACCGTATCTTACTATGTGCATTAAAGAGAGTCTACGCTTACATCCTCCTGTACCATTCATAGGCCGTAAGATTAAAAAACCCATCACTGTACCCTTTGGTGATAGCAAAATCACAATCCCAGCTGGTAAGTTAATGGTTTATAGATCAAATCTTATCCTTATGAAAATCAACATTATATGAAAATCCTATTAAAGTGGAACAAGCTGAGTTTATAAGCTTTTTACTAGAGTGAAAATAGTTACAAAAAACTACATTTGAACTATTCTAGTATAATATTTATTGTTGATGCATGCCTTCTAATTCTAAGACATTACAATTTGTGGTCTGGCATTGTTAGAACTGTCGATTGCATAGTAGGGACTTTCTGTACATTTTGTGATACTTATGATAAATTACATCGTTGGATCGTTTATAAATTATATCCTAATACCAGGTTTGAGTTCAGTCAATTGCAAGTGATGGTTAAGTATACGTCAGTAAGGAGGATATTGTGAGTACCATAATATGCAGAAAAAAATGACATCCCAAAAACAGCTTGTGCCCCTTATAATGCCCTGTATGATGGTGGTTAAAAGCTCAAGACTAGCAGTACGTTGGAAGTCAGAGGTCATAGGTTCAAATTATCCCATTTGAGACAAGGATTTCTGATCCAAACTCAGGAGATTTATTATTATAGAAATGAATTCCCTAAACTCTTGGTGCTTCATGATGTATATTTTATATTATTAGGTGAAAGACTTGGCATAAGTATTATCAGCTTACACCATAATGTCCATGTATGGGAAGACCCAGAAATCTACAATCCATTGAGATTTACACCAGAGAACACCAAGAACAGATCTCCACATGCATATCTCCCATTCTCAGCAGGTCCAAGGTAAGAACAGATCTACACATGCATATCTCCCATTCTCAGCAGGTCCAAGGTAAGAACAGATCTACACATGCATACCTACCATTCTCAGCAGGTCCAAGGATGATGATATTATACCAAAGAACGATGTATATTTCAAAGATAACAACTTGGATTGATAGCCAAGTAGGTAAACATTAAAAAAATTGACATATAGCACCTGATCGCAAGAGGACTGTTTGACATCTTCCAAAAACAACAACTTTTGAATGCTTTACTTGAAGCAAGAGTATAGGGTAATAATCCTTCCAAAGATGTTAAAACTTTTGCCTGTTGATTGCTGTGATTGGCATCACCCATGTTTCTCAAAGTAGTCTCTCTCCTAATTGAGTGACAACAACATGTTCCAATGTTGCAATAACATACCGAAAAAATTTACTCCCATTTACATCTAATGTTTACATTCTCTCTTATGATGTGAATATTCTATTGCTTTATAGGAATTGTATTGGCCAGAATTTTGCTATGAATGAAATGAAAATTGCCACTGGTCTTGTGCTGAGAAAGTTTAATTTGGCCATCGATGACTTCAAGAAGATCAGACGTTATAACACCATTGTATTGAGATCTGAAGGAGGATTGCCTCTCTATGTCGAACCTCGCAATAAAAGTGAATAATGAACTGCTTGTCTATGTGAACCTCACAATACAAGTAATGGCCTGCCTCCGTATGTGAAACCTTGCAATAATTGCAAACAATCGACTGACTCACTATGTGGAACCTCACAATAACAGTAA
Source organism: Glandiceps talaboti (assembly GCF_964340395.1). NCBI lineage: Eukaryota > Metazoa > Hemichordata > Enteropneusta > Spengelidae > Glandiceps > Glandiceps talaboti. The sequence continues at coordinate 4,280,176 of NC_135564.1, read as the reverse complement.
ATAAGCAACCTGGCTCATTATGTGGAACCTCACAATAACAGTAAATAATGGACTGCCCTTTATGTGAAACCTCACAAAAGTGTCTACATCTGTATTTTAAAGAGGTTATGTTTCAAGATGGATACTAAAGCTTAGACCTTGACCTTGACTTTGACCTTGATGGTCATATAGTGAATTATTCAATAACTTCCAAAATTTAATACCAAGAGACACCATTCAAATTTGTCCACCCACGTTGACCTTAACTTGAATTTACACAATACTTTGCCATAAAACCAACCAGTTTAAGGCCATGTTTTCTGTGAAAGCTTGTATATTTAGAAGTTACTTTTTCATGCTGTGTTTGTATAAATATAAGGAAGTAATGTTTGAATAGAGTCCAATTTAGTTTCTTCACATTACACAGCATTATTGTACAATGTAGTTATATTTGACATTGTTTTTGTTATTTGAGAAACACAGAATCTTACAGTTCGACAAGAAACATTACCTTCCTAACTGTTTTACTTCAGACTTCTTTTTTTTTCACGATGGTAGCCTACTTTATCTTCAACCGAGTTCAAAGAAAATGGTCATTTCATGAACATCAGTTGCTATGGTAACCAAATCACCACATTATATTATTTGTTGCCATAATTAACCATAAAACATGAAAAAAAATATCTAAAAAAATGTTCTTGCTCATGGCAGTTGCTAGTCAGGGATATACATTGTAACACATATGATGTAAAACAGGATGTTTCAGGTGTTTCCATGGCATCAAGGAAAGTTTAAAAATACCATATTTTGTAAAAGCATACTTTTGACAATAAAATTATAATAATGATTTTGATGATAAAAAGCTGATTTCCGTTAAAAGTTTTATCAAGGGTAATTTGTTAAGCTGAGTCTAAAAACTCATTTCATGAACATCAGTTACCATGGTAACCAAAAACACTACCACATGTGGATTTGCCAAAATTAGATATATATAAAACATGAAAAAGGAAAAAATATCTATGTTTGATTGTAGACAGTTAGGTGCAATTTAAGTTACACTGTCAAATCATCATTTCATCATCAAACTGGGCAGCAGCCAATGGCAGGCTACCAGTATGACAAATTATACATTTACATATTTGAATATTCATATATGGTGATATTTACATACACCAATCATCATTTACATCAAGTTTGCCAGCAGCCAATAGTAATCTACCAATGTGTCAAATGTACATGTTGACATAATGAATATTCATTGTCAAATTGAAGTCAGTATAAATATAATACTAAGCCACTGAACACTTCAAGATATGGTGATTAGAAATCATCGCTTTTTTGTTTTAAATTAAAGATGAGGAATATATTTGCTATATTTGTAAATTTCATTGAAATATTTTATGTGAATTGTTCTTGAATGAATAAAAAGTATAAGTGGATTTATTTTACAAATGTAGAAAGTTTCAAGACTTTGTACGTGTGTGTGTACATGTGCATATGTGTGTAGATAAGTGTGTGTGTGTGTGTGTGTGTGTGTGTGTGTGTGTCTGCATGTGTGTGTCTGTGTGTTTGGGTGTGTGTGTGTGTGTGTGTGTGTGTGTGTGTGTGTGTGTGTGTGTGTGTGTGTGTGTGTGTGTGTGTGTGTGTGTAGTTAATCCTTGAATTTATGAATAAGCAAGTGATTATTTAATTGACACTCTAAAGGACTGTATGTTTCCACCGCACAAGAGTTGATGAAATATTTGGAAGGAATGTATCAGGAAACTTAGGTTGTTGGAGCTAAAAGTATGTGGTAGCATAATCTTTTGATAAAAAAAAATTGTGGTTTCTTCAAGCAATCCATATGGATGTGCAATGCCTGTATTTTTTTAATCAAAGGGGAATGGAACTCTGGGAAATAAAGATATTTTCATAACCTTTGGGTCCTGGAGATTCATTTCATGATTTTACATCCCCTACATTAATGCATAATTTCAGAGAAACATCAATTCCAACTTGTGTCTCATTTTGGGAGTTTTACTTTGTTCAAATATTTTTCAGCATAAGGTATAGTTATAGAATGATTTCTACCTTCATTTTCTTATTCACTCTTTCACCATAAAAAAATAATGTATGTACTTAAGTGGTTTTGAGGGGCTAGGAGGTATGGAGTCCTGCTTGCAGATGGAGTAAATTGGGACTCGATTCTGACAATGTCAAGTTTGTTTTAATTTTTGGAGGTACAACGTCGACAGCTACTGATGTAACACAACAGTCAGGGTTAATTTTCCAGGATGTTACCAACCTAGCTATTTGCCATTGCTTTTTTTTGAATGACAACTTTTTTTTTTAAATTTGTTGCTTGGAGCCCGAGTGGCACTAATGAGCCCCCAGTTGCCACAGAGGGCGTTGCAGAGGAATTGGAGGAGATTCTTGCAACCAAATAAACACAACAAAATGGCTGCGCCCTTGTGTACTTCGATAGCTGTCGAAAACGTTATCGAGCAATTAAGGTGAGAAGAGATCGTTTCAATTAATGATGTGTGTGAATAGTATTCCTGATTCGTAGTGCTTTTGCAAAGGTTGTTGAAACACACATGAGCGTCGTCTCGTGAAGGAAGGGGGACAAATATGCCCCGCCCCCCCTCCTTCGTGCAGACGGAATATTTTGATTTTCAAAATACCCGGGTCAAAATATCACCATCAAAATAATTTGATGATGATACGGGTTCTCACTGTCGTCCCCTCTCGTCTAACTCTGGAAATATGCACTTTGAGAACCCAGACACGTCTATCTGCGACGTTTCCGAAGAGCATGTTCCCAGAGCTACATCTCCAGCTTGCAAACGGGGTTACGCCTTACCGTGCAGTGACTGCTCAGTTAGTGGTCTGAGACGGTACATTTATTTGTGGGGGTGTGGGATATACTTGTTTATACTGTTACCCTAGTGTAAATAAATAAATAAATGAATAATGTGTGGCCCTACAGTAAATGATCTCTTAATTAATTAATTAATTAATTAATTAATTAATTAATTAATTAATTAATTAATTAATTAATTAATTAATTAATTAATTAATTAACTAATATTTCTGAAAGTGTCTGATCCAATAACACTGTCGAAAGTGGATTCCATGGTTACCATGGCAATCAAATTGAGTGAGATTTGATATCCAAAACTTGGCAAAGGCTTAAAAAGAGTGTCAAAATGTCATACTCGTTTGCCTTGGGACATTTCAATCATGAGCAAGTGCAATCTAAAGGTATGATGAAGAATGCATTCTATGTACAATGTTGAAATGGTAACTTATAAGTTATATGATTTTTTGAAAGCAGGGAAACTATAATATATAGTGTTCACTTGATTGTTTGGTTTTGTCTGTTTTTACGTTTTTCGACACCTTTATTCTTGTGTGTCATTTTTTAAATGTCTTTATATTTATTTTTATTTTTCTCTGAGCAGCAGTGAACTGCATTGTGTTAAATTCACTTTCACAGGTCACATGTTTATATTTAATATACAAACATAACATAATCGTTTTGTTCATCTTGATAGGGGAATTAGTGAGGAAGATTTCAAAGACTTCAACAAGAAAGTGACTTGGATGTTCCAGTCAAAAGAGAGAGAAAGTGAAGTTTTAAATCAACTCCGACAGTTATTTGGTCTTGTTTCCTCAGTAAAGTTTGGTAGAAAGTAAGTTAATGTGTTCTAAAGTGCTAATGTGTATAATTAATGTCTTTGTACTACCAGTGTGATTCTATTGTTTTACATAATATTGATTTAAACTGTTTCAGATTCTTAAATTTAAAGTGGCCATATGGATGACGATTTGGTATATATTTTGAGTTTTTTGAATGATCAAACTTTTTATTATGGCTTCCTAATTTGAAAATCAATGGGAAACGACATTGACCAAGTCTGTATTTGTTACTCAATACATTGCAAAAAGCTAAATAAAATGTATAAAAATTTTGTTATTGTATGTATAATATCAAACATTTTACACATTTATTAATCTTTTGCAATTTATTGAGTTACAATAAAGGACCTGGCATATGTTGTTTCATATGGCCTTTTCAAGTAGGAAATTGTTTTATAAATTAAAAATCCAAAATAATTACCCAGTCCTCATCATGTTTTAAGTAACAGGAAAATGAGTAGTGATTAAAACTGAAAGACTAGAATCAATAATGGTTTTTATCTCGTTGATAGTTTATCAAAAGATTTAGTGACACAACTGAAGAAAGTATTAACAGAACCTAACCAAGGAAGTGGTCGATTATGTTTAGCAGTTCTTACCGTATTACGTGAATACTGTCCAGTGGAAATGTTGTCAGTTGAAGACTTTAAGACACTGGAGTTTACAAAGCAAATACCTTATATCTTACCAGCGATTAATAACCAGGTAAATGTCCTTATTGCCATATAATGTGAAGCACTTAATAAGCTTCATTCTGGATTAGTAAGAAAATAAAGGAAACATTAGGACCCATACTGTCACTTATTGGAAATAATATAAAGCACTTTGTAAGGTTCATTCTGATTGATTAGAAAAACAAAGGAAACAAGCACCTCTGTTAGCTGTATTGTTAATGATTTGTTTTCCAATCAGTGGCAACTTAACAATCCGTCAATTAATGCCAGTGTAGGAAAATATGACATTCCACCAATCTACAGTGACATTACTATTACAACTTTTGTTACTAACGGGTACATGAAATGATTGAAAATAGATTTTTCAAAGGAGTATTCTACTGATGGACTGAAGTTAGGGGGACGATGTGAAGTATCGACTTTCATGTACATGGCCTCCAATAGTCTTCTTTTATCCATGTTTTGTTCCCTGTCGATGATCTTGACTAATTTTGAAGTTAGTTCTGGAGGTTAATGACCACTTTCATTAATGTGTTGACAAATAGCTGATTGGTCTTTCTTCATATAACTTTAGTTCATCTACGAGTATGAGATAAGATGTCTAAGTCATTGTCAGGAAAACAAGATGTATTTGGCAAAGATAACATTCCACCACCAGTCATACTTTTCCAGGAACCTTCTGTGATAATAAACAATATAAGACTATAGTACATGTAATAATACGTAATAGATAGTCAACGAGTTTGGGTACATAACTGTACCGAACGAGTTGTCTATCTTACTTATACTACGGCATGATTGGCTCAAATGGATCTTTTTCAAAATTTTGTGTAATTTGTTGCATGCAAATTGAGTGCTGAGCGTAATATAGGTCACACCCCTAAGAAAGAGTGGGTTATGGCTCCATATAACCAACCGAAATCAAGGCCTCTGATTGGCCAAGTCGGTCTAATCGTATAAATTCTTGTACCATGACCAAGGGCTCTTATTAGTTACAAATAACATTTCACCTGTTCAGGTCGACAGGTTTTGTCAGAGTACGTAATATTAATATATTTTACCGACCTGATGAACAGGTTTAAGGCTAATATGTAATAAAAGACCGAAGCTTCATCAGTTTATGTGTTTTGTTTGCAGGGTCGGAGACTGGGTCATTTTGACACACTGATACCTTTGATAGTGAGGTGGGTTTCTACTGTAGGATTTGACAGACAAATACAGACAACGTTGGTTGGATTTATTGCAAGTCTACTGATGTTACATAAAGATATGCTTTCTTCTGGTAAGTGAATGGTTAGCCTGGAAACCATGCGGATGGGGGTTTTGAATTTGTTATTTCCCCATCATAAGTGGGGAATCAAAATTTTAATCCGCAATCACCTGGATTCTAGGTTAGTACATGGCTATATTTATACAACATACTGGCATATACCAGAGTTGTACACATTCAAAGCCAGATGGATGGGGGGGGGGGGGGGGGACTTTAAATTTGTCAACTCCCCATCAGATTCCCTATTGTCTTGTATTGACATGACATTACTAAAGATATTAACATTTCAACCCTTTGTTGCTAATACTTGATGGTGCTGTCTGGTCATATATTTATATTTGAGATAAAAAGTCAAACAGTCTACTCTCTGTACTAACATGTGAAAGATCTGGTGGTCTGTGGGGGTCATAAAAGCTATTTAAAGGGGGACATCTTAATGTATCAGCATCGTTATTATCAGAGAGACACTGTCTAGTCAGACTAATGATGTCTTCATATGACATTGTCTTGTACTACATATATTAATCATTGTCTATATTTCTTTCTGCAATGGGTGGATCTACTAACAAAAAATTCACCAATTAACAGTGCAGTAGGCTTGTAGGGGTGGGGGGTTTTGAACACAGAAGACTTGTAAGGCTTGCCATAGTGGTTAGAAAAGTTTTCATCTCTCATTTCAGAACAAGTCCAAGTGGTGAGTTCACAGTTGGCAGATTGGCTGAGGAATGCTTCTATACACCAAGCACCAAACCCCTTCAGTAGAAAGCTGTTCAGGGGAGAACAGGTATGTGTATTTTATTGTTGTATTTACCAAGACATCTGGCTGCTTTATCAACAAGAGTGTCTTCAGCTACAAGCTGCTACAGTCCCCCAGCTGCTGTTGTCAGATGAAAGCACCAGGAGTGCTCCCTGCTGCAAAGCTGCTGATGTCAGATAGGAATGCCATGATCAAATGGGTGGGTAGATTGGTAGGTAGGTGGGAGGGGAGGGAGAGGTTATAGGGTAAGGGTGGTAGGCTCAGAGTTATACACAGTGTAGGGAAAGGACTATTGAGGGTTGAACACTGGACTCAGGATGGCTTAACAGTGAGAGTTGTACAGTCAGTACTGCTTAGATGTGAGAGTTAATAACGTTAGACTCAGGACTATTAAACAATGAGAGTTACACACTATATCAGGGGTGGTATGCAGTGCAGACACTGACATTTTCTAATGTGAATGATACATTTATTATTAGTCTCATTTACTGGCAAATTACACTATGCATGATAAATTGATTTCCAACAGGATAACTTAGTAACAGATATAGATGGTGTACCATCTAGGGATATCTTCACCATTTTGAGTATAGGCCAGTACTTCAGCACAGATCAACTACTCAATATCCATGGTTTCTCTATGCTGAGAAGTTGGCTACTGCAGACACAGACTGAAACATTAGAGACACCCTCTGACATCAAACCACTCCCACATGCAGCTATTCCATTGACGAGAGGAAGTAACAGAGGGTCAAGTGACAGAGAAAGACAAAACTTGAGAGAAAAAACATGTGAATATTGTCTGAGAATTATAGACCAATGTGAGAGAAGTAAGTATGTCAACCAACTTTGACTAATGCTGCTTGGTATCACATATATATTCATGAGAGATGTTTTACACTTAAGGGATAGGCACTGGGGAGTCATGAATATTCGTTTTGCAACCATGAATATATTATTTCTGTTGACTCCTATGATGTAATGTCACACAGCAAAGATCCCTATGAAGGCACACAAGATCAACCTGCAAGTAATTGTAGAATCCATAGTTTATAAAAAATCTCTCTATTTCCTGAAGTAATGTTCCCCTTTTAATAATATCCTTTTTTGCATCTATATTTGAATACATTCACAGAACCCTTGAAACCACAGGATGCTGACCTGCAGCATGCAGTGAGTACTTCTATTATAACTAATAACTGACTGATACGTAAACTGACGGTTAATTAGTGGTTCTACTATAGAATTACCAGGTAACAATAGACAGGTGTAATTTGGCCTACAGAGAAGGGAACAACTTCAGTAATAAAATGTAAAATATGACACCAAATTACATGTCAACTTTGTACAATCCATATAAGGGATGATTGCACAATGTAACACTAACTTAATAAACAAACATTGTTCATTTAGGACAAAACCCCCTCCTCAAAACAAACATTCACAAGTGCACCATCAACACATTTATGTATGATGTAAACCATGATGAAAATTGTAGTGACACCGCTACAATTGATGCAATGTTAAAACGTAGTACAGTACATACACTATAATACTAGTGGAAACCCAGGCACTGTATATCACATTAGAAGTAACTTTTAATCAACTTATCTACATCTCAGTAGTAATACAAATCCTGCTATCGTTGAAGGCATCAAATTTTCCTAAATTTGTTTAGAAGTGTGAAAATGAAGTTCCACAATCACTTGACACCAGATTCCCCCGCCCCCCCATGGATGAAGTTCAATAATTTACTCTGTTTGACACCATGCAATCATTTCTTGCCTTTTACCAACAGTGTCTAGTGGAAGCAGTCTCAGTATTAAATATCCTGTGTGAAGAAGACCCTGGGATGGTTGCAAGGTTTTTTCCAACAATAAAACGAGTTTACTCTCAAATCAGTGATAATATGGATTACCCAAGAGTACATTTAGTATTGATACAGTTCTTCTTAAACCATGGTAAGTATCATACAAATACACAGCTGTCAATACACCAGTTGTTTCATTCATTATTGATACTACCTGCAAAATGATAACTATAGTAGCCTGGCAAATGGCAGTGTCTAGACTCAAACCAGTTACTTGCATATTCAAAGCCAGTCTAACCATCAGATCATAATGAGCTTCACTGGATACTATGAAAGAACCTCATGACACTTGAGTGCAAGTGTGGCGTACTCGGGGTATTTGCATGGGAGTTTGCAGTGTTCTCTGCACATGTACTTTCACGAGCATAGCAATTGAAAGTGCCACAGAAAACACTGCAAAAATTGAGCACAAATGCAAATACCCCAGAGTACCCACACTGGAACTGGCATGGCATGGGGTTCTGTTATTATTACATACGTTTATCTGAAATTGCAAATTTCCATAAAAATCATAAGAATCACACAGCGCGATCATTTATCATTTGCATGCAATTCAAGTATGCAATAATGTTTTCAGTATTGCACTGCAGTGAAAATACCACTAGTATGCATGTGCACCAGTGCATGTAATCTTTGGTACAGATGTAATAATAGATATTATTAAGATACATTTTAGAGTTGGAATCACAAAGGAATATCTCAATATGAAACAAATTAAAGTAACCACTAAATAGAGGTATGTAAGGGTACCTAAAACGTTAAACTAAGACCATGAACTGAGTCTCAGTTTGCAAAAAATAATCATTTGAGACCAGTCTCAAAAGCCATGTGGTATGTAAGGGTACCTAAAACATTAAACTGAGACCATGAACTGAGAGTCTCAGTTTGTAAAAAATTGCCATCTGAGACCAGTCTCAGTTTGCCAGTCTCAGACAGTGAAAAAAACCTTCTACCACCTAAATACCATAAAGTTAAAGACTACCCCTTTAAAATATTTCTGTTTTCTAGTCAATGACCATATCATACATTTATGTCATTGGAGGCCTAGGGGTACGATATTTTGATTTAAAAATTAAGAATGATGTTTTGTAATATTTGCACTATGTTTTGTACAGGTGAAAGTATGATGTATGATTGTCAACAGTCACTGGATGCATTCTTTGGTCAACTGCTTACTATTCATTACTGTAAACCATCGTCAGCTTTTGATATCGTAATGTTTTTACAAGACAACCTGGAATTATTATGTCTACACACTAAATGTATGGAAAAGTACTTCCCAAACATATTAAAGGTTTGTAATATGTATTGTTTGTCTTTGTTTTGGTTGTGAAAAGTTCAGATATAATGAAGTCTATGTACTGGAGTGGTATGATGCACTGTTTAAAAGTGGTGCATGGTTATGTCTGCCAGTGTGTTGGTGTGTCCACATGTCTATATACATAACATCTCAAAAGCACTGGGTTGAAAATAATGAAATTGGGTACACACATTTGTTACAACTGTGTGTGTTCACCATGGAATCACTTTGATTCATAAACAATTTCTCTTCTTCCACTTTTTATGGAGAAACAGACATACGTCGGACAAATCACTTGTCCTTCTTCAGAGTCCAAACATAGATGTTGGAGAAACTCCAATATCTGTTGTCTAAAAATAGACTCTTTGTGTATGGTCTATGGTCTAACTGAATCTGCACAGAATTATCTGATTTTGCTGGAGGTGTTGAATAAATTAATTGGAAGGGTGAAAAGGTTACCTTCAAAATGTACAGGTGTGAAAGTGCTGGTCTGTTTTGTACATATAGCTGTAAACCTCTGCTAATTAGATTATGGAATTTCATACTCTCCTGCATTGGCATTAAGTGACAGATTGTTAATTTCGATGTACCAGGCTTCCAATAATCTTCTTCCAATATTAGTCATCTAGTATTAGTCGTTAATTGTCTATATTCCTTCATTAGTTTTGTAGTACTTGTAGTTAATTGTCTTTTATTTCTTTTCCTTCAGATATTAGCATGGAATCCAAGGACTTATCTCACAGAGTTTGTAGACATTTTGCCCTCCATGGTATCCCCAAATACTGCCATCGAGGTAAACATTCAAAATGTACCACCAGACTCACCTTACTGAACTGTTGTCAGGTGATTGAATGTGTATGTGTGTGTGTGTGTGTGTGTGTGTGTGTGTGTGTGTGTGTGTGTGTGTGTGTGTGTGTGTGTGTGTGTGTGTGTGTGCACGTGTGCGTGCGTGTGTGTGTGTGTGTGTGTGTGAATATAGAGAATATAGAGCCTGTATGGCTTACAATATTCATGTGTAAATGAATTCTATATATGTAAACTGTAGATTTGAATATACTATCAATTCAGATTTTACATCTATTTGTGCATATATTGGAATTACATGTCTGTAAGTATAGATTGAGGATATATATTCATACGAATAAAATGTAAATTGAATGTTAAAAGTAAATTCAACATATCAATTTTTGATGCACTGTTTCTTCTAGGTATTCCACACTCTTGTTGACCTACCCTGTATGACTGCAGCACTAGAGGTAATGCAAAGAGCTTCTAGATTTGACCTATCTAGTCCAATGGGTGGTGAACTATTAATTGTACCTGGAGGTTCCATAGAAGCGTACCTGACACCAATTAATAAACCATTATTTCATTTTATAACCAGAGCCAAGGCTGGTCATGGAGATACTATTGACAGGTATGGAATATTGGTAAACATAAATTAAGGAGGGGGGGGGGGTGAGGGGAGAAGCACACTGACTTTAAAAAGTAGAATGTATCTACATGGATAAAAACATACTATGATATGTGTGCCTGAAATTCACTGTTTTATAGGATTATAGGATAAACATGTAATAATAAAAGAACCCCATGCCATGTGAGTTCCAGTGTTGGTTCTCAATCATCAATCAATCAATCAATCAATCAATCATTCATTCAAATTTCTATAGCACCAGGGGTATTTGGACTCATGCTTGGAGTGTTTTCTGCCTGCTGCCCTGTAGTGTAAATTGGTGTCCTATAGGGAAACCATATTAACCCTATAGTGTAAACTTGTTGGATGCTAACTAGGGCAACCATTTAAAGGGGCACAAGCTGAGTTTATATGTTTTTGGGTGAGCAAGATTTATTCTGCATATTTAAAAGTCATTCATAGTATTTTACTTACTGAAGCATACGTAACTATCACTTGTAATTGACTGAGCTCAAACCGGATATAAAGATATAACATAGAAATGAGCTGATGACATAATTTTTTATATGTATCAAAAAATGTCTAGCAATCCACAGAAGGCAATGAATTATTCTGACAAAACCAAAAGGCAATCGTAATGTCATTGAAGGCATACATTGACATTTGTATTATACTAATAGTATAATTGAGATTTTAAGTAAGTTTAGTGTATTTCATGAGCAAAAGGTAAACTCAGCTTGTGCCACTTTGACCGTATCGTGTAAACCTGGATTTCCTTGAAGTGTACAGCATCAATATGACAGTCACTTGATTCTGTATTTTCTTTAACAGACTGAATGTTTTGCACAGACTAGTATCAGATATGAGACTTCATCCAAGAGTAACTGTGTGTGGCCAAGCTGTCTCTATCTTATTGCAGTAAGTACTTCACATTGAACAAAAGATTATGTATACATGACCCTTTTGGCAAAATGTCTGTGTATCTGTCTGTCTGTCTGTCTGTCTGTCTGTCTGTCTGTCTGTCTGTCTGTCTGTCTGTCTGTCTGTCTGTCTGTCTGTCTGTCTGTCTGTATGTATGTACATCTCTTTGTCTTCCTGTCTGTCTGTCTGTCTGTCTGTCTGTCTGTCTGTCTGTCTGTCTGTCTGTCTGTCTGTCTGTATGTACATCTCTTTGTCTTCCTGCCTGTGTCTGTCTGTCTGTCTGTCTGTCTGTCTGTCTGTCTGTCTGTCTGTCTGTCTGTGTCTGTCTGTCTGTCTGTCTGTCTGTGTGTGTGTATGTACATCTCTTTATCTTTCTGTTTGTCTGTCTGTCTGTCTGTCTGTCTGTCTGTCTGTCTGTCTGTCTGTCTGTCTGTCTGTCTGACTGACTGACTGACTGTCTGTTTATCAGTTTATATTTTCAGACAGTTGTAGAACATGCCACATTTGACTTGATATGTAAACTGCTACCAGTTATGCTGGAGAGGTCTGCAGAGATTTATGGCAGTGAAAATTACAAAAAAGATATCAGAAGGTCAGTACATAGATACAATATTCAGCTAACTATACTAGTTTTGTAGATAGGTTCAGTAGTGCTATAGGCATTATGAATGTGTGTGTGTGTGTGTGTGTGTGTGTGTGTGTGTGTGTGTGTGTGTGTTTCATTAAAAATTGCTGGTCTAAGAAACTGTATTGGTATTTTGTGTGAATGTCAGTCACAGTATATATTTGGAATATTATACAAGCCATACTGATTACATTATAGGGGACTGTGTGAAATATTGGGGGCTGAGTTTGCGTGTGTATAACTTGAAGCTGTAGTGGCTTGTCAAATGTTCACCTTTTTTTGGCTCTTCCAAAACTGTTTTCCGTTTTTTGATTCGGTATATTGTACTCAAGTTATGTGTAATCAACCTCACCTATACAGATATAATTCAACTTACAGATCAAATAAGCATAATATTATTAAAGTGTACATTGTATCTCTAAAATGCATGAGCCAATATTAATTAACCTGCTTGGCATAAATGTCAGATATCATTTTTCACATATGCACATCACTTTGATCTAGATTTTTGCGATAACGGTCGAATGGCAGCCATGTCTGTCGTAAAAGTTACATTTTGCCCACTAACTCTAGAAACTAGATAGGTAGAGACCTCGATTGAATGTCTACATTCAATACTATCCATGATGATCTTCATGATGAAACCTTGACATTTGACCTTGACTTTTATCTTCAAGGTGACATGCATCAGCCAATTTCAACCATTGCTGGAATCAATGTCTGAGACATAGTAGTCCACATCTACACATCACTTTGTTTTTTGACTTTCTTGATAATGGGTGTGTGTCAGCCATATTCATTGTAAAAATTCAGAATATGAATTAGCAAGTTGATTTGTTGGAAAATGCCCTCAACAAATACTTGTTGTGATAAACCCTCTTTCTATTTCCTTTCAGAGTGCTAGCTGATAATCTTTGCACAATATTTAAACTTCATCCTGGCTTGATCTTTGAAGTCAGATCTGATTTAATGGATTTCATTGACGGTCTACGAAATGTGACTGGTAGGGAAGACTTCTTCATACATATGGTGAGAATAATTTCAAGTTCCTATAAAGTTGTCTGTATTTCATAATTTTGCATCACTGTAAATCAGCTTTATCACTACAATTAGTGGAGCAGATAAGTGACGTAATCATTCACTTTGTGATACAAATATGAAAATTCGTAATTGCACTTCGTTTAGTGTACTGATTATGAAAATAATGCTAGCCACTTGAAAATCCAATATGGCCACTCTTTTCCAAGATGGCCACTACTGGCAAATTGCTTATTGTTAACAATAAATCAATTCTGAATTTAGACCTGCACTAGCTGCAACTGGGACATATTTTTCATGAAGTAACCAAATATATATTCACTAAAAGTTGGTCAGTTACTTCTAAAAAAGACATTGTATATGTTAATTAGTGGTCAATACTATCTGTGAGGTAGTGTAGTGGCAAGTTTAAATCTTGAGCAAATGCTTGAATCTGTCACTATGTTAAAACTGTGCAAGTTGTAACTGGAGTTACAGTTTTATTTTTTAATCTGACAACCGTGGTGGTCTATTCACTGAAAATTTTTAAAATACCAATAATTAGACATTATACATGTTAATCAGTTTCAGTATTATCCAGAAGTAGTACAGAAACATCTTGAAAGCATGATTACTGCTGTGAGCCCTGAGTTTTTTGTGCAAACCTGTCTTGCTCCAGGAACATTCAACATTCCAAATATTGGTTCTTTAGTTTAGTTCTGTGTGCTAGGATTCCATATACAATTTGTATCGTCAAGTATAAACTGTGTTAGAATACTAGTGAGCTTAAAATGTTCACAATATTGTGTTCATGCAGGTTTGGATAATTGGTGAATACTGTTCCAGTACCTATGATGATAGATGTACTCCAGAGATAATATCAAAATACTATGAGGTAACTGTAACTTTTACATTTTTATGTAACTGTATTCAGTAAATCTATGCCATATTATGGGTCATTTTCAATCTGATTAAAATCTGATGTAGTAAACTTGTCGCAATTTCTTTATTTACCTCTTTTTTGTACATTCTTTTGTGTTCAATGACTGAACACCTTGTACCTACATTTGACACAATACCATAGAAGTTCACATTCAAATCCTGTGTATACATGCAGCCAATCAGAATCCATCTTTATTATTAAATCTTAAATACAATATAATACTTGAGGATAGAAATTGGCACAAAGAGAACCACCAAACAATAACAATATGCCCTCAGCGTTTGAGCTCTTTTCAAACAAAGCATTCTGAGGTACTGTACCCGTATGTATTGGCGTAAGATGTGTTCTCAGACATTAGTTGAGTAAATCCACTCAGCTTGTAGGATTTTAACTTGAGCTCCTATGATATTGTGTGAGATATAGGAACAAGGCACTCATTCACGGAACAAAAACGAACAAATGACACAAAATGTAGGAAATATTATTAGGTAAATAAAGGAATCACACCAGTGCACTTCATCAGATTTTAATTTAGATTTTAAATTGTGTAGTAGTATTCTATATTTATATTGTAATGCGTTAAATTGTGTGGTATTGTATTGTATTGAATTGCATTACATTGCATTGTATTGTATTGTATTGCATTGCATTGTATTGTATTGTATTGTATTGTGTGTATTGTATTGTATTGTATTGTATTGTATTGTATTGTATTGTATTGTATTGTATTGTATTGTATTGTATTGTATTGTGTTAAATTGTGTGGTATTGTGTGGTAGTGTCCTGTAATGTATTGTAATGGTCGTATTGCAATATATTTCATTGCAGTGTGTCATATTGAATTGAATTGTACTATACTCTATGGGACTATATTGTTTGACATTGTATCATCATATATATTGTAATGTATTCTGTATCACATTAGATTTTTCATATTTTGCAACACATTGTTTCTTATTACATAGTGTGTAGACTATTGCAACCTGCTGTATTGCATCATTTGTACTGAATCAGTCCTCATTTATTTCATATTATGTTTGTTGTAGAGTTTAGAGACACTGTGCTATGAGATTTCAATGTCCATCCATGCTACTAGTGGCCAACCACATTATTCAATCAGATTACTGACAGTTTTGATGTCAGCAGTAGCTAAGGTAAGAGAAACAAAGTCAAACCATTGCATGGTTATCAATTTGATTGCATCTTTCTACTGTCACTGTGTCAGGGGTTGGGCTTTGATATACATCTTACAACAGACAGACCATTCCTTGATAAGTCAAAATGATTTGATTGGTACCAATTGGGACCTTGCAATCCCGACTATAGCATGCTCAGATGCAAAGGACTATGGGATTATCTGTAGTTATCATAATACCTAATCTGGAGCTATCATTAGAATAAACCTCCTACAATGGTCATAATTTGTGGTTATAAAGAATGCAACAATATTGATTCATATTTATCATCATATTTCCCATGGTGCAACATTTAGGATATTGAAGATGGCGGGTTTCCAAGTTCCCTAATGTATAAACCTATGGGTTGTGTTGTCATGTGGGCTGTCATTTACTTTTTGAGGTTATGAAGCTACCAATTCTCCAAAGTAGCTGGTATAAATTTAAAGGACATATTTGGTTCTTAGATAGATTATTGAGCAATGACACATTTCCAAAATCTTAAAGGCGGGGCTCACCACCAGCTTGGTTGTCGTTAGCACCTTGACTTCTCAATCTTAAATAATTAAGAGTATTGAATAGTAATGGTTTTCAGTACAGGTAATGAACAAGCCCCAGTCCAATCATGTATAAATATCAACTTTCTGTAACAACACACACATTCCCAAGACATTCACATGTCCACACATACCAAATTTATTACCAAATGCCACCAGCTACTCATTGTTGTCATTGATTTTCATAGAGGAATCGCTACATTGTTTACTGTATGTATTCAAGTTTGACAATAATCCCCACAAAGTTAGGGGGCCTTTTATACCCTGTCTCACCTTTGAATCATTTCAGGAGATCTATGGAAAGTATACTGTTGTAGTATTTGATATGTGGCACTTAAAAACATGCATGTACTGTTACCAGGGTAACTATATAGAGTAATCTTCTGCGCACTAATTTTGATCTAATGATGAATTTGCATTTATTACAGTAAGTAACCATGTACCATCTATGTATTGAACCACAGACAAATAGGATAGCTTACTTGTCTGTGATTCAACTCTCTCATTTTGATTACATCATCTCAAATTTTCTCTTTTCTGTTCTTCAGCTTGCTTCAAGATGCCAGGATCTGATACCAAGAGTTCTATTATGTCTCAGCAAGATAGCACAACAACAACGAAAGAGTGATATAGAGGAAGAGAATAAATTGGTTGTTACTGACAGAGCTAATGAACTAGTTAATCTACTCAAATTACCAAAGTAAGTTTTAAAAAAAAGATGTACTTAATTTGGATCAGCTCCTCTTGTCAGATTTTAATCAGATTGCATAAACCATAACACATCAAAAAGTAATCACAATGTTTTTGAAGTTGCTGATGAGTTTTTCAGATCAGACAGAGAGAGGAAATCAGACAGAATCAAAAGAAATTTGGTGTTACAATCATAACATGGCATCATAAATCACAACATGACACCATCACATACTATCACATTGCATGACATTCTATCTCACATTATGGCACCATAATCACAACATGACACCATAATTACATCACATAACACAATAAACCACAACATGACATCATAAATCATAACATGACATAAAAATGTAATCACATCATATCACATATAGTATAGTATATGAATACAGCATAAAAATGACTCCATATTACATTCTGTATTAACTTTGATTATTTATGTTTTAAATTTCAGTGTTGCATCTATCATTCTTAGTCCAGCAGCTGATCTAGAAAGTGGTCGATGGCATACAGATAACAACACATCAATACCCATGATGTTACAGGCGACAACAGATATTTTACAACAGTTTAGTGTTTGAACTTTAGTGACAATTGATAACAACACATCAATACCCATGGTGTTACTGCCAGTCGTAGGGACAGTCAGAACAATAAACACTGGACTAAATTTACAAGAAATTCTTGCGATATAAATGAACTGTATTTTCGCTTATGAACATAAATAACAATTGATACAAAAATAGTTGCTCAGCACAGAAAAGTAAGTGTAGATTAACACTGAACCCATGACGGATGGCCCTCACTGGACTTCTTGGGAGATAAATGTTTATATGCTTAAAGAACTATCCAGTATAAATAAAGATTATTATTGACAAAGAATACTATCAGATCCGTTTCCTAAAATTAAATAATATTACAATAAGTTATATTTCTGAATTCCATAGTTGGGAAATGACAACAACTCAAAAGCAAACATTAATATCACTCTAACAAGAACTTTTACATATTATACATTTGCAACCAGTCTCACTGCTAAATTCTGAGTGACTAAAAGTATTTCAGAATGCATGGAAAGAGTTCTATCTTTAATCAATCATGAAAGCCAGAGTGCATTCGTAACAAGAGGTAACATCAGAGACAATTGTTCACTTCATAAAGTAACTGATATTCACTACCATAACAAAAAGCAAACAAACAAAAACAAAATAAAAAACCCAGATGCAATTAAATTGCATTCAAATCATTGGAATAGCCACTGATGCAACTCTTAGTATTTCCAGCTTTGGACTCGATTTGAAAAAAGCATTAAAGCATTTGACACTATGGTTGAGAGCTGTGTACTCAACAATGATTTCTTGACAGGTTAGTTTGATGTAACTATGGAGATACATTTTAAGCAGCTCTGCATTCGCATGAAGATCTGTAACACTTGGAAGACCTTTGGTTAAAACAGATTGTCGTGTTACCGGCATGTTGCCATGACACCGGCGTCTAATAATTTCACCCCATAATACCAGGATGTCACATCCCTAGAGTTCTGCCCATGGAATGTTACCATATGATTATAAAGCCATTTATGTTTCCCTTATTTCAGACACTGGCAGACATATATTACATTAGCAGCTTTGAGCATTCTCACAAACCAGAGCTGTTATTCTTCTGTGACGGCGGTGCATCTTAAATGGTGCCTGAAAAAGGGTGTGGTTGACAATGATGCTTTTGAGAAGCTAGTCTAAATTGTTATATTTGCTTTGTCTTCATTGTATTTTGATGTGCTTTGCCAGAAATTACATGAGTGTTTCAAATATCAACATATGTGATCTCACAGTGATGAGTTCCGCAAGGCAGATGATATTTTACTATACGTTATGACACAGCGTCCAGGAGGAATAAGTAATTTTTTCATGATTTCCAGATTTCTAATATTATTTTCTCTATATTTCAAATAAAAATTAAAAATATTACTATAAAATTATCATTTCCTCTGACCACCTTTTTCCTACTGTGAACAGTCTTATCAGAGTTTATTGTATCAAAATTGGCGCATACATGACAGCCCCCCACTCGGATCTGTGGGAGATAAGTTTGTACATATGAAATCAAAAGTTCATTCATTTTTCTAAGCAAAATGTTGCAGTCTTGATTACTGTTATGGCTTACTTCAAACATGGAAGTAGAACCCCAAAGCACTAATAGCAAAGCCACATCAAAAAGACAAAAGATTATATAGTTTGGCCACTTGGAGTGCTGTTCAGAAGTAGGTCACGTTTGTTGAGTACACCCTCAGCCGAGCCTTCTTTGAAAAAAACCCTGAAGGACAGTATTTGTATAAAAAAGCAAAATATCTACAGTCGTGTTTGCTATTCATTTGCATATATCTTGAGAACCCTCAAAACACTTTAAATCATATATTTGTATTTTTTTTCCTGACGTCACTTCCGTCTAAGCAATCTCGTACATCAACACTGACTGCTCCCGCAGCCCACCATCGCTGGTCATTTGGTAAGTACAATACATCAAATCAACAATATATTGTAGTCCTTGGTACGATTACTGCAGTGTGTATTAAAGTTGAGAAAGGCATTCAATCGTCTTTACATTATGTGCCGGTAACAAAACGTAGAGACGAGACTCTTTTGTACGTGAATGACGTCTATCTATTCTAATGTATCATATCACATCATATATTCATATCAGCTCAACACATCAGCTGTGCAGTGATAATGACTATGTCTATGATATTGTCAGATAAAGACGGTGGACATGTTTTAACAACAGACTAAGCCTGAGCTAGTGATGTTCTTGCCTTGCCAAATATACATGTACCTTCCACAGACCACCTCTTTTACAGGTACAGTGTAGTCGTGTACTATTATAGTAATGTACTCAGGCAGCACATACAATATAGCCTTCATGCCAGTAATATAGACCTGTGCACCGTCTGCAAGCAGGACTAGTACTGATGTAATTGTTCGAATCTCAAGAACTCTCTTCCTTAATAAATTTATTGGGCAGAATTCTTTCACAGTGTGTGGGTAGCTTCATTTCAATGTGAATTTTCATCTGAGCTCCTCACTGAGTTAGACGTGAGAAGAGATGCATAGCTTTGGATAGTTTCCAGACTAGCTAGTGAGAAGAGATTCGAAGCCACATATAGCCTCTAGACTTTATCACCGATATATGTGTACACACCATTACCTTTCAAAGAACTCGTTCAGTCTACTTCACTCCCTTTAATTAAAATGAATACCTGATTAGTGGAAATCTAGCTAGTGTTTATTTTTATTTGATTTAATACAGTTGAAGTGTGACAGACATTTCACCATGGCAAGTATTCAAGTGACATCACGAGGGTACACACCCCTTACCAATGAACCTGAGCATGACACAGACCCCCCAGCATACACTGAGCCAGACGAAACTCCGCCATTGCTAGGCAACGAAGGCAAAGAGGACCAGGATGTAACCGATGATCCACCGCCACCATACCCTGGATTTACAGGTAACGTGAAATACAGCACATGATTATAGCTCCAAATCCATGTCCTTTTGTCTAGAGTCTTGGCTATTTGTCTTACTGCAATGGTTAGAGTTAGAGGATTAGAACATCCTAAATTATAAGTTAACCAAGTTTAGATCTATTTGCAACAGTTACCATACAGATAACCCACTTGAACCTTATCGCCAAGTTTGCAGTTTGTTGTACGGCTAGCCTCGGTTACCCAGACTCTCACCACTGGGGGCTTTACTACAGGACCACCCAGATGAGACTAGGGAAACATAATCTAAAGTCACCCACATTGGAAGTCACACAGTGCATTTCTTTCAAGTCATGAAAAATGGGCTTTGTCCCCAGATAAAATGTCCAATGTAATTAAGATGTATCAGTTGCTTGCAACATGGTAACTCATTGCAGAGGTACCTGGATCATTCAGCCTGCAATGTTGAACATGAAGTATTCCCCAGCATGCACTGCTCTGGGAAAGAGATCCAGTGTGGGCAATTGTGATTACATTTCTCCAGACTCTTGTCTAGGTGATCTTGTAGTAGAGCCCCCACCGGTGAGAGTCTGGGTAACTGTGATTACTATACTGTATAGCTAATACAAATTTACTCTATACCAGTCCCAATGTACCAGTACCACTGTACTCGGATCCATTACCAATTACCACTATCAATGCTACTAGGAACCACAATCCAGTGATATCAAAATTAGGCCATTTTAGAATCAAATATGGATAAAAGAATGCTGATATTCTTTAAAATAAGACAACGACTTCCCAAATTTCTTGTATGATTTGAAAAGGACCAACAGCAAGCATTAATTCATGTGGCAAGTTTGGAGAGGTTTGAAGGAGTGTGATTTTTCAAAGAAATTGGTACCAAAGATCCAATTCTGCTTTAATAAGGTGTATGTGAATCCTATTACAGGTACATGTATATTGGATCAGTTGTCATGGAAACAATTCATGCTATATGTAGTGAAAAAAGTATGAAAACATAGATTCATATGTATAATGTGAAATGTTGATATTTATATTATTGAAGGGAGTCCAGGGTATACACAAGTGTATATACCACCAGAAACGAGTACATACACAACACAACCTGTAGAAGATGCAACAGTTGACTCTGTAGAAGAAGGTGGCTTCTCTGCAGCCTCATCATTTTCAGACAGGAAAGTTAGACAAGCTTTTATTAGAAAGGTGAGAATTTCCCTTCGTTACAATGTTTTGCGTACTTTATCATTGACAGTGAGAGTATATGTATGAAGAAAAATTCACCATTAGGCCAAAAAAAAACCCCAACTGTTTCTGTCAACGCATGCATCACTTAAATACCCCTGCATCAGTCTTTTTTTTCATGTTTGTCCAGCCCATGCAGTCTGCAGATGCTTGGCGAAACACAAAAATAACCCTCCCTACTTCAGTGAAGACAGCTGCAGAGCCAATCATGAAGAAGCAAATGACATTTGCCCCACATACACACTTGCTCTAAAGTACTAAATAAAACGAACAGTAAACTGCCATAAATAGTAGATTGAGTGACAGGTTTGTTGGGAATTATATTTAGACAAACCGTCCTGACCAGAAACAATTTTTTTTCTTGGCCTTATGTATATATTTCCATTTGCATAGTTATCCCAACTCAGTTAATTAGCTCTACAGAAAGGTTTATCTTTATCCAGGGAGAGATGTATCAGTGATTCCTGTAAAACAATTGGTGCTTTAATATTCGTTGCAGGTGTATCTAATACTAATGGTGCAATTATTGGTTACATTTGGCATTGTGTGTCTCTTCATCTTCTGGTAAGAAAAATTAATCTTGTAATTCATCTGCTGTTATGTACCAACTATTTTCCTCGGCTTTCTTGGAAATAGTTGGCATATAACAACCCTTTTGGTAATAGATGTCTACAAGTGCCCTCATAGTCAGGCAATATGTGGCTATTATAACACATCATGGTCATATAGCCTTCAGTGATTGGCTTAGATCGTACAATGTGTTATGGATTATTTGACCTGTAGTGACCACAATTTGCATATAGCAGCACTATTTATGTTCTAAGTTTCCTAGGGCAATATTCACCTACAGAAGGCTTTGCTTTGAATATAGAAAGAATGTGCCTGAGAATGTGATTTTATTTTGGCACTAGTAGACATCATGTTACCCCCTGTGCTGTTATGTAGCAACTTTTTCTCTTGGCTGAGGGAAATAGTTGCTACATAACAACCCTCAGGGTAATAATTATCTACTATTACCCTCATAGCTAGGCAATAAGTGTATAATAGACCACTATTTCTTTTATTGATCAAGCTCGAAGTTAAAACCATCAGTTGAAAATGTATCATATTTTACTTCAATTTTAAAGTTGTGTACTTCCAAGACAATTAATATTTTGGATTTTCTTGTAGACAGTCATTTTTGGCCAAAGAGATCTGATATATGTGAAGTGTCTTTTGACAGAAAATATATTATATATATTGTATACATTGTGTTTATATTTTCCAGCAAACCTGTGAATGACTTTGTCACTGGAAACCCATCTTTGGTATATGCATCATAGTAAGTATGTAATAATACTAAGCATATTGGAATCAATCAGTCAGTCAGTCAGTCAGTCAGTCAGTCAGTCAGTCAGTCAGTCAATCAGATAATCAGTCAGTCAGTCAGTCAGTCAGTCAGTCAGTCAGTCAGTCAGTCAGTCAGTCAATCAATCAGTCAGTCAATCAATCAATCAGTCAATCAATCAGTCAATCAATCAGTCAGTCAGTCAGTCAGTCAGTCAGTCAGTCAGTCAATCAGTCAATCAGTCAATCAGTCAATCAATCAGTCAGTCAGTCAGTCAGTCAGTCAGTCAGTCAATCAGTCAGTCAATCAGTCAATCAGTCAGTCAGTCAGTCAGTCAATCAGTCAGTCAATCAGTCAATCAGTCAGTCAGTCAGTCAGTCAATCAGTCAGTCAATCAGTCAGTCAATCAGTCAGTCAGTCAGTCAGTCAGTCAGTCAATCAGTCAGTCAATCAGTCAGTCAATCAGTCAGTCAATCAGTCAGTCAGTCAGTCAGTCAGTCAGTCAGTCAGTCAGTCAATCAGTCAGTCAATCAGTCAGTCAATCAGTCAGTCAGTCAATTTCTATTACTTTTTTTTTGAAGGCAAATTATTCTTTTATATGAGGATTTGAGACTGTTTTTAAGCACACAATAGACATACGTCTTTATTATCTCTATGTTTAGGCAAATCTAAGACAGAAAATGGACCAGGTTTTTGGTTAAAATGTTATCCATTTTGGCGACACTGTTTCAGAGGCAGATGACAAAATCATGACTGTTGTAATTGCAGATGTTTTGAATATGTCAATAGCTTTGTAATGGTACCTGCAGTAATTCAAAATATTTTTTTTTTTACTTCCAGTGGTGTTTTTATTGTGTGTATGTTTTCCTTGGCTTGTTGCAATGAGATGCGACGGAAGTTCCCACTCAACCTCATCATGCTTGGCGTATTTGTAAGTATTGCGTGTAAGAACATAGTTGTTATGTGTTACATGTATATGTGTATGGGTTGTAAGTATTGCATGTAAGAACATATCAGAACAGCACAGTGCAAGTGTAAAAACCAACCAGGTAAAATGAATTACAGTGATTTCTAATTAAAAACTGCATTTTTCTATGTAGGTAAAATCTGTCATGATAAACACTAATCCATTTCTCAATGTAATTTCAGACATTGGCTTTATCATATATGGTTGGAACAATATCATGGTGAGTATTGGCCACTTTTACAACCAGCGACAGATGAGCATTAACAAAGAGAACTTGTTGCAAACAGGAAATGTCTGAGGTTAATAACACTGGGCACAGCATGTTGGGAAATAAGGAGACATGTATTGTATTTCATCCTGTGATAAGAATAGATTAATGACCACTTCATGTGCACATAAAACTGTTCTTATCAAACGATGGGATGTAATAACTTGTCTCTGTACTTCCAACGTGCTGTGTCAAGTGTTGTTATCGTTGTTTACTTTCCCTGTTTGTTTCTGCTTGTCTGTCACTGGTTGTATGTTATGATTCGTAATTGACAGCAATGGTATAATGAGACTGTTGGTGAACTGTTATTGACAAAACTAATTTTTTAGTCGTGCAATTTATCTACCTAGTACATCACCAAGGTGATCACATGTAAGAATCACTGCATCAAATGTTGAGTGGAAGAAGCTGTCAAGATTTAGCAGCAATGCTGGCAATTAACAAGTACAAGGGAATAGAAATACCGGTAGTATATATTATGTCATGCACAAGCAAAGTTATCGTCTTTGAACAGAAAATATGGTTTATATACCCTGGTTGTTCTACTTTATGAAAACCCATGTCTATGTCACTGGTTTTATGGTGCTCCAAATATGAATCTAAACATTCCCAATCGAAATTATTTTTCCCCATTTTTCCTTAAATATGCTTGAAGAGGTATAATTATAAATTATTATTCCCCAATATTTTACTTCCTTCAGCCAGAAAATACTCATGACCTCAGGGTTTGTCACTACTCATGAAGCGACTTGTAGTGACAAGACCCCTTAGGTCACTCATATTTTCCCAGGCTGAACAAACAAATCTTGGGGAATAAAATCTAAGTATACTCCTGTGGTCGTATAACAAGTCTACATTATTGAACCTTACACAATAACAGGTGAAGAAGGCTGGTTATCAATATGTTCGTTTATTTCCATTTTATATGGTCTAAAAATTCATCTTCTTCAACCTAAGCTTTTCATAGGTGTACATACACTAATTATCATCTACACTTCACCATTTTTATTTCAGTTTTTACACAACCAAATCTGTACTGCTGGCATTAGGCATTTGTGCTGTAAGTATTACATTTGCGTTTGGTCTGTCATAACAAAACTTAATCTAGTCACGATGCTATCTGTGACTTCAAATCTCAAGATCTCTTCACCCCATCTAGCTCAATGAGAAATCATGAACCAAACGTTTTTCTTGCAAATGAGTAAACTTCCAACAATTAGTAGACTGACGTACACAAAATATAAGTAGTGTCCTGAACTGCCCTACATTTATTTGGACATTATATAACTGCCCCAATAAGTAGTACTGGAATATTAAATTTGTACTTGTACTTGGTGTGTCATGATAAAGGCCAGTGATTCAATCCCAGGTACTCGCATTAGTGTTATTTTATCAGTAGTCATAAAGATAACATAGGATTATTCTTTTGTTCTGGACCAACTTTTTCTAAAGTTCTGCCAGACAACTGTTTTCACACATAGATTGGAATCTCTAGTGGGCCCTGAAGGAATCATACACAGACAGAATGAATGTACCAATAATATAGTATATCAATATACATAAATGTAGAGTGAAATCAGTTATAGTATATTAAAAGTAAAATATGTCTAGACATAGTCACATCAGCCATGCAACCCCCCCCCCCCCAAAAAAAAAAAAAAAAAAAAAAAAAAAAAAAAAATGTAAATAAATCTTACTAGTATCTAATCAAACATTTTCCTGTACCTGATATGGTGGTTTGCTGAATTTATTATCATATTTCTGTGTAGTAATTATTTCATATACCAGTATTCCCCTTTGTTATTTCTTTATTAATATTTCAGGGTGTCTGCTTGAGTGTGACAGTTTTCTCTATCCAGACCAAATATGACTTCACATCATGTGTTGGAATACTGTTTGCAGTTTTGATGGCTTTCTTCTGGTTTGGATTTTTCTGTATTTTTTTCTACTCTGAGATCCTACAAGTAGTGTATGCTGGCATTGGAGCGGTCATATTCACTGTGGTGAGACTTTAGTGTTAAGTGGCCATATGGATGAGAATTTTGGTATTTTTTTTGGATTTTTAATTTATAAAAACAACTTTACTATGTATTTCAACTTTAAAAATTAATGTGCAATAACATATACATGTACCAAGTGTGTGTTTGTAACTCAAGGAATTGCAAAAGAAGAATTTGTTATTGTACATACATGTACAATTGCAATTACTGGGGTACAAACATTTTACACATTTTTTTGTTGCTTTGCAAGTTACACACAGTTATTTCACCCTTTTTTTCAAGTAGAAAACCATGATAGTAAAGTTATTTTATCAACTAAAATTCCAAAATAAATACTAAATTCTCATCCATATGGCCACTTTAATATATCCCATAATATGTTACCTCACAGTAAGTGTAAAGGGGACATTTTTATTTGTTCATCTTTCACATACCATGGGTGTATATATAGTAGTGAGGAGGATTATCAATCAATCAAATTTCTATAGTGCTGAATTCCAGAGCAATGTTCTGTTCAGTAGCACTGAATGGCTAAAGCACATCATATGCTTTGGTGAACAAATAAGTCTTCAGTTTTGTTTTGAAACAATCAATGCTTCAATGCTTCTTTGATACATTTTTACCATTATACTTGCTGACAACTAATAATCCTCAATCTGGTAACAAGATTTGACCAGTCACAATATCATTTTTATGGAAATTTGCTGATTCAGATAAACATATGTTATGATAAGGCCAAAAAAAGAGAGTATTATTTCTGGTCAGTACAGTCTGTCTAAAATGGGTGACAACACAATTTTATTTCTTAAATTCTCAACAAACCTGTCACTCAGTCTACTATTTATGGCAGTTACTGTTCTTTTTAGACAGGGACTTATGGATTGGGTTCCGTCTGTCCGTGCGTGCGTGCGTCCGTCCGTCCGTCCGTCCATCCGTCCGTCCGCAGCCGTTTCTTGGAGATGCCTGGACCGATTTTTTTCAAACTTGGTACAGGGGCAACATACAATGGCATACATATGCACGTCAATTTGTTTCATGATACGATCCAATATGGCTGCCTAGCAGCCATTTTGTTTGCAAATTTTCCCTGTCTAAAGCCATAACTCAGACATGTTTGAACAGATTTCATTCAAAGTTGGTATTAGGACAATGTTCTATGACATACATGTGCATATCCATTTTCATTGTGATACGATCCAATATGGCTGCCTGGCAGCCATTTTGTTTGCGAATTTTCCATGTCCAAAGCCATAACTCAGACATGCTTGAACAGATCTCATTCAAAGTTGGTATGAGGACAGTGTTCTATGACATACATGTGCATATTCATTGTTGTTGTGATATGATCCAATATGGCCACCTGGCAGCCATTTTGTTTGCGATTTTTCTATGTCCAAAGCCATAACTTAGACATGCTTGAACAGATCACATTCAAAGTTGGTATGAGGACAGTGTTTTATGACATACATGTGCATATCCATTTGTTGTCATGAAACGATCCAATATGGCCGCCTAGCAGCCATTTTGTTGTGAATTTGCCATGTCCAAAGCCATAACTCAGACATGCTTGAACAGATCTCATTCAAAGTTGGTATTAGGACAGTGTTTTATGACATACATGTGCATATCCATTTGTTGTCATGAAACGATCCAATATGGCCGCCTAGCAGCCATTTTGTTGTGAATTTGCCATGTCCAAAGCCATAACTCAGACATGCTTGAACAGATCTCATTCAAAGTTGGTATTAGGACAGTGTTCTATGACATACATGTGCATATCCATTTTCGTCGTGATACGATCCCCCATACCTGACCCATCCTTTATTGTTGTAGGCATGTTCCATGTCCAACAAACAGACACAACATATCTAAGTCTGATTTAGGTTCACAAGTGTTGTTGCGTGATCAGAGTAGTGATAATTCCTTAAAACCCAATCATAGCGGGAACTATGTCATTCTCAGTGACTTGTTATTTAGTACTTTAGAGCAAGTGTGTATGTGGGGCAGATATCATTTGCTTGTTCATAATTGGCTCTGCAGTTGTTGTGTCACTGAAGTAGGGAAGGTTATTTTTGTGTTTCCCCACGGATCTGCAGACTGCATGGGCTGGACAAACACAAAAAAAAGACTGGCGCAGGGATATGTAAGTGATGCACAAGCTGACCAGTAACAATTCTCTTTTTTTTGGCCTAACAGAACCACGTTCCATGTGAGTTCCAGTGTGGGTACTCAGACAGAGTATTTACATTTTGTGCTTGCTGTGTTTTCTGCTGCACTTTCATTTGCTAAACTCATAAAAATACAACCACAGCGAAACTACCATCAATTGTGCAAACACCCCCGAATACGTACACCACACTTGCACTCACATGGAATAAGGTTTTGTCATATTACAATCACATGTCTACATATTTTGCATAATTTCTGTTTTGTTATCTGTGAAGATTCTTGCAGTGGATACCCAACTTGTCATGGGTGGAAAACGTTATCAGATCACACCAGAAGAATACATCTTTGCAGCTCTTAACCTGTATGTTGATATCGTATACATATTCCTCTACATCCTGGCATTGTTTGGTGGTGGAAGAAACTGAATACCAACTTTACACACTGCATCTAACATTGAATTAAAGGTTTTGATCATCAAGGTCGTGGAATATTTCTTTCGATATCCGCCACTCCAAGTATCTCTAACATCCTTCCGTCACTCTCTGGAAGACCTATTATCTCTGTGAACAATAGTCTCAGTCTTCTCCAATTGTTTACTATCCAGTATCTGTGAATCCACTTGTTTCCTTTACCATACTGTACATTTATCCACTAAAGCACTGTGAACTGTGCAGAGACTGAGCGCCTTACAAATCTCCTAAATTATTATTAATATTAAGGCCTCAAAAAACAAATTGTGTGGTTCTGATTACGCTCAATTTTAGAATGGGGTGGGGTAGGTAGATTTTTTTTTTACATGTGGGAGTCTAGTTCAGGTAGATCAGGTAGTTATGTTTTCCGTTGTTTTCCATATGGCCTCAGTGTTATTGGTTTCTGCTCATCAGATATACAGCCATTACAGATTGGAAGAACAGTTTTATATTGTCTTTTTAAGTTTATGTCAGTCTCCGGATCCACTATTTCTCGCAAGACTTCACACCATTTCTGCAGTTTTATTATTTTTTTCTCAAACATGTAAAAAAAAGTTTTGGGTTGGCAGTGAAAAACTAGGTTGGGTTGGGTAACCGGAACCACACAATTTTTTTTTTAGGCTTAATTTGAATGCGAAAGTCGTTTGGTCTATAAGGTGCTGTGATAACAGTGTAGGAAAAGAATACATCTTTGTTTTGTTTATTGTGGCTTTGTGATTGTAGTTCACTCATGTCATGTGCAATTATGGAGAAATATATAAAATGAAAACTTTCTCCTACTTTTACACACACAGCCATGACCTTGTGACCTGTTGATATTCATAGTATCATGGTACGCTACGTTAGTTTAGATGTTATCCATGGATTCGAATCTTAAGAACTTTCTTCACTCTGTCTATCTGAATGAGAAATCATGAACCAAAAGTTGTTCTTGCAAATGTGTATTAACCCCCACTGTAAGAATGACATCTGAAAATTCAGCCATTTATTATTTGTGTATGGGAATGTGTATGGTTCGGTTCTGTATTGGCAAGTGTTCAATTATCTGGTGAACTTAGTGACAAGAGCAGAATTTATGGGGGGGGGGGAGACGAGGAGAAAATGTTTTTGTTTTAAAAGTGCTCTAAAAAATCTCGAAGTCACCGAAATGAACTCCACTCTAGAATTTGCATATCCCCCACCCCCATCCCCACCCCGTCAATGCCACACGTACACATTGATTTTGATGCATAACTTTACAGTTATCTGCCTCCATTGATTTGGTTCTGCAGATAGCCACAAATCAAAACATTTCAAGGCACCTATCCTCATTAGACCTATCAGAATTCGGAAGGCTCCCCTTCCATTTTATCAGCCCCTACCCCCCCCCCCCTCCCCTCCACCATAAATTCTACTCATTTTTAAGTACACGTAACAAGGTGATGATACTTCCATAAGATGTTGTGATGTGATGTGTGTGTGTGTGTATACATAACATATTTTTCATATAGTGCATATATATGTAAACTAAGTATTTGATCTGCCTCATTTCTCATTAATGTGTTAACGTTCATACATGGGCAAATATATATTGTTGGTAGATTCTAATGAAATCGTACCTTTGAATGATTTTTGAAAATCTGTTGTTAGATATTGTTCACTGATATACCCCACAAACAACTCAGCTCCTCCTGTGATTCTCATCTTCGTCGTATTCCAAGGGTATCTACAAAGACTTTTGGCGAGAGATCTTTCTCTGACATTGGCCCTTCATCATGGAACAATCTTTCTTTTGGTCTCCTCCACCCCAAGTCTCGTACATCCTTCTGCTTTTCTCACGTTTTTCCCCTACCATACAGTAATTTTCGTTCCATTTATTTGAGCTCTGCTTGCAGAGATTAGGCACTCTAAAAATCTTCTTTATTATTCTTGTAATTATATAACAACTTCCTGCTAATATTGTACACCCTGAAAGTACTGAATCACCTGTGGGTAAACATATGTATGTAGCAGTACACATAGTATAGTACACTTTATAAAATGCAGTCAAATCGATTTGAGTCCAGTCACCTTAAAACCAGCAGCCTAAATCGGTCACAAGTTTAACCTGTTGCTGTACTACTTACGGATAAAATCAATCACTAATTCACATATTCGATGTCTAATTATTGGTATTTTAACAACTTTTTCAGGTAATATTTTGTTGGTTGTCTAATTGAAATAATATAGGACTCCAGTTACAACTAGTGCAGGTCCAAACAAATGTGTACAGTAAGATATGTCGCCTTGCTCTGCCCTCACCCGCTCCTCCCAAATCCTGAGAAGAGTTAGCCAATGTGTGAGGACATTATACATGTTAATTAGTGGTCGATTTTATCCATAAGAAGTACAGTAACAGGTCGAAAGTGCGATCAATTTAGGTCGTTGGTTTTATTTTAAGGTGTGGACCGAAGATCAATTTGATTGCATTTATTGTACTGTACTGTTTGTACAGCTGCACACACGTTTACCCACATGTATCATGGCCAACCAGCATAAAAACCCGACCTCTAGCCTAAGTACGCCACACTTGCAGTCGTGTGTCATGGGGTTCTGTCATATAATCAAGAATTCTGATTAATCTTGTATTAACAAAGTAGATGTAAAACAATGCAGGTCTGTACATTAACATTTCCTTGATGGTTATTTTTATTGCTATTCTATACACCATCTCTACTTATAACCCTTCGTAAAGTATGTAAATTATGTCGAAATGTAAGTTAAAAAATAAAAAAGATTTAATTTTACTTTGGCTGTGTGATAAAGTTCGTGTTTTATCTGCATTTCACTTGATATTGATACCAGAGTTAACACGTAAACGCATGACGGAAGGCCGTTACTACGTCTTGGAAGGTAAGTGTTTATATCAATCTGATTAAAATCCGATGTAGATATCGGATAATCGTTCATTGCTATTTTAATCTACATCGGATTTTAATCAGATTGGTGTTTATATATAACACTTACAACAAATGCAGTTTAACATGGTGACAGATTCAAAACCAAGCAAATTACTCATTAAAAGTACAAGCTATGTCGACAAACTTCATATGACGTGCGCATTGTTATTGTTGATATATGTACCGAATTATCGGAAATTTTAAGCTTGTAATCATGGCTTAATTACCGAAAATAATTAATTATACAAATTACTCATTCAATCTAAAAACTATGCCAACAGGCTGAATAGAATATATGTGCATTGGTATGGTTGACATATGCACGAAATTATATGAATTTTGAAGCGTGCATTCTTAAGATGTAGCCTGATTACTGCAAATCATTAGTTATGCAAAGTATTCATTAACACTGTATTAAAGCTAAATCAACAAACTATGAACGACATAAGCGCTTTATTATGGTTAATACATGTACCCAATTATATTTATAGCCTAATTACAAAAAGCCATCTTTTATGCATTTGACTGAAATAAACATGGTACTTATTTGACCTGCTAAAAAATTTGTGTGGTTCCGATTAAGGTCAATTTTAGAACAGGCGGGGTAGGTAGATTTTTTATATGATTTTGTTACATATATTTTTTTTTGTATGTGAGTGTCTAGTTCACGTAGTTATATTTTCTGTTTTTTAAATGGCCAAATTGTTCCGATCAGATGTACACACAGCCACACTAGATTTTATTGTTTCTTCTCGGATATGTAAAAAGAAAGCAGTGAAAAAGGACGTGCAGTCACTGAGTCGGGTAACTGTATTTTATGATACATATCGAAAAATGTACGAGAACTCCCTAATATCCAATCAACAATTCTAAGAAACAAAAGTACAAAATGGAAAATATATCCGTATGTAACTGCAAGTTCTTTGTGGCGAAGTTGATAATGTACGCTCCTTCAAACCCCAAGCTTAGCTTAAGGTTCAATTCCCAGGCAAGGCAAACACATCCCATCCCATCAGTAGAGTAGAGTAGAGTAGAGTATATATAGAGTAGAGTAGAGTAGAGTATATATAGAGTAGAGTAGAGTATTGAAGCTATGGATGTAGCACCACGGTTTTTGACAAATAACAAACTACCTTCAAATTGGTATAGAATATATATAGAGTAGAGTAGAGTAGAGTAGAGTATATATAGAGTAGAGTAGAGTATATATAGAGTAGAGTAGAGTAGAGTATTGAAGCTATGGATGTAGCACCACGGTTTTTGACAAATAACAAACTACCTTCAAATTGGTATAGAATATATTTTTAATATCTTTATTGTAGCCAAAACAAGATGGTAATAAATCTAGTGTCCAATATGAATGTTCATAATCACAATAAACGTGAAAAGATGTACATCATTTCTACATCATCTAACTTTGGATGTTTGGTTCCACTAATTGAAATATGCCTTACATTGACGATGAGACAAGTGTAGCTTTAGACTACTTGAAACATTTGTAATAACTTGATTTTCAAGGACTGACCTAACACTAAATTAGTTCCTATATGCATTTAGACAGCATGATGGGTGTACTTTATATACATTTGTTATCAGATTCCCAACTGCAATAAAAATCTATCATCGTCATTTTTAGCTCACATGGGAGGGTCTGAAAGCATAAATATAAATTGGACAATCACATACTATATTGAACTATTTCATAATTTCTAGGCATTCACTGCTCTCAGTCAAAATGAAAATCAGTTACTGTTTCTCTTGTACATTCAGAAATCTTATATGTAATTCTCAGAAATTGTGTCAGCTGTGAGTGAGATTCTACGAATCTAGCTTGGTACTGTCAGATATCATCAACACATAGACCCCTAGTCTGTAATTTTTTTCACATTTCTTAAAACTGCTTCTCTGTTTCAATTTTCTTCATTACATATTGTGTACAAATATACCACTATAATATTACAGTAAATCTGAATGCAATATAACAAACACATTAAGGCTAAATGAATTCTTTACACAATACATCGTTGAGGGCGCCATACCCATCTTGCAGATTGCTCAACAGATAAAACCTTGACTTCACTATTTCAAGTGAGTTCAACTCGGGCACATAGTTTGGAAAACTTAATATGTTTACTTCTATTTTATCAACTAAAAATAGTATTCGCATTCCAAGATATATTATTACAAAAGTCAAGACATGTCTGCAGTCCAATAAATCTCTCTATTTCGATTGATCATTATACACCACCCCTCTATTGTCCAATGATCAATATATGGACCCCCTCTGTTGATCAATACATAGGCCCCCTATGTTGTTCAATACATAGACCCCCTCTATTGTCCATTGATCAATATATGGACCCCCTCTGTTGATCATTACAGAGCACTCCCTCTATTGATCTTGCAATACACAGACCCTCCCTATTATTTATTTGCGAACAAAATCATGCAATATATTAATGCTTACATCAGTTATTGCAATAAAATCCGATCTTTTTTTTAAATATTCAAACAAGGCCATGACTTATACTGAACCTTTCAGTAAAAAGTTGAGCACCTTTATAGAGAGTTGATTGTGGATTATTAAATCCTCATTATTGCACCACTTGTAATGATATGCAAAACTCAAAACATCATCTGAGGTGGCTCTTACCATATAAGGAATTATGTTAATTATAATATTACATGGCAATGTTACTACCATATAAGGCAAGATGTGAACGAATATTACATTACATTACACTGCACACAGTACTGATATTTCACATTTTGGTCAAATTTCAGCCACATATTTTCCTCTTCTTAAAACTAGCACCACTGCTCTTATGTACAAGAGCCTGATGATAGAAAATATATGATGGCAGGATATAAGTGATCAGAAGTAGATATGGAAAAAATAAAATTAATTGTTTGAATTTATGGTCCCATTGTTACAATTTGATCCCTGAAAAATATTGATCATTCTGTGGTCGCTTTGCCCTCAGTGGACTGCTATGGAAGGGGTTGACCCTTGTGTGAGGGCGCCCCGTCATGGTATACCTTACACATGGTATACCTTACAAACTATCTATGGTATACAACAAAAATATGTTTTTAGTATCTAAATTATGTAGTATTCAGCCAAGTATTCATTTGTGACAATAGTGCATATTTTTATAGTGTTCAAAGCACTGTACAATTACCTGCCACCGATCATACAACTGATCGTATCTCCTCAATCCTCAACTCCCATGGAAAGCATTTATTCTGTACTGCCAATAAGCACCCTGAATATATATTGTTTACGTAACAATTTTTGTGTCCTACAGGTGCCCATTTACACAACTGGATTGACTAACCATTATTACTCCTATTAAGCTATGGATAGAGCACCTTGGTTTCCATGGCAACTATTACATCATTTCCTATTAAAGCTATGGATGTAGCACTGTGGTTTCCATGGTAACCATTACATCATCGCAAATAGATTAGTGTAAAATTCTGTTCAAATATTTCTCAGCCAGGACAAATACACATAATGCAATAGAATTATGATTCAGTAAAAATAATTACATTCAGGTCAAACAAAGCTATCATATTGTCAACTTTTGAAACATTTTGAAAAATTGATAGGAAATGACATGTAACATTAGCGGTACTAAATATAGTAATTATCACTACATGTATATCATTAAATGCTATTGTTGGTATAAAGGTGAACATATTTGAAATATTATACAATAATCCACAGTTGAAGGTTTCAAGATCATCCACTCATCCATTGTCCTAATCTTATTAAAATCTGAGGTGTAGGTTAGTTATGATTCTGTCCAATTCAATCTCACTACCTTTAAGTTTACTTGAATTATCATTTGTAGTACTAGTTTTGGTCTTGGTTGTTGCTACAAATGTCCTGAGGATCACTCATCGGTGTCAGACACAGTGGAAGCCAGTAGGCTTAAAACAAAATGTCTGGCTCAAAGTAAATGTTACTAACATTGCTACACAGTTACATTTCATTGTTTCGTCATAAAAATCCCACTAATATTGATACAATGTTACATTTTACTGTGTCAGTGTCTGATTCAAAGTATATCTCACTAACATTGATACAATGTTACATTTTACTGTCTAGCTCAGAGTAATCTTACCAACATTGCTACATTTTCTATGTATGAGCTACAATTATCTTAACAGATTGTCAACAAATCTGAGTATATTATATACATTGTAACAAAGTATTGTTCTTCAGGCAAGTCAATTGATTAAAATGTAACACTGAATTTCAATTTTGGTCATGAAAGACAATGAGATGTAGCATTATGAAATGTTCTGTCAAGCCAGACGATTAAATGTAGCCATAAGATCTTTGTTGAGTGAGATGAGGACGTGTTTCAATTGAATTGGTGTCTATTGTACAAATGTAGTGTAATGGTTGATTAAAACAGGATACATTAACCCATTCAGTACTGAAAACTTTGCCGCCAAAATTATTTGAACAAAATTCTTGTTTTTATGTAAGTTTTTGGCATATATCAGCTTCATTTTAGACTGGAATTAAAGAAATGTTACTTCGTAATGAAGTAATATTATTATAACTATGAAAATAGTCATATAAATTGGGTCCCAAAATTATTTAAAACTCGTCTCCAGTCATGAAAGGGTTAATCAGATCAAATCTAAACTAACTTATTACATCAGATTTTATTCATCCGCAGTCAGCATTGCACATTGTGTCTTCTTAGTACTGTGCTGACATCAATGGTTTATGTTCTTTCTCATTATCAGAATAATCAGTTCTGTCTACAATAACTCCACTCATTTCATCATGGTTACGTATGGAGTTCATTTCTTTCAGCTCAAGAAGTTCTTTTTCAGCAAACCTTTTCTTCATGGTATTATTAACAGTAGCAGCACACACAGCATGACTTCCGTTGTTGACACCAGTCCTCAATGAATCACTAAACAAAATAATATCATTGTCAAAATGAGAACATATAAATTGTTTAAAACAGTTTTTTTTTTGGTTTTGAGAAATATCTTCTGCAAATGAAAAATCCTGTTTGTAGAAAACTAGTGGCTATATTTAGAATTTTGGATTATAAAATTCAAATTGAGTTGGGTAGACGGTGTACTCCTAAGATTCCTGTAGATGAAAGGTTCAGCAAATTTTGTCAAAATATGGTAGAAGATGAATTTCATCATTTAATTCTTTGTTCTCATATTAGAAAATGATAGAGAGGTACTTTTTTCTTCTTTGTCATTAAATAATTCAAATTTTCATTCCTCAATGGCAAAAGTACATTTTTGCAAATTTTGACCTCTGATGATAAACTTCCTCTTGGAAAATGTCTTGTTGCTGTAAACAGTCTCCCAGCAGTTGGCTAAATGACTGTATGCTTTACCACGCTTGCTATGACATGTTGCTGTGCAATAAATATTGACAGGAATAATGGGAATGAAACCGTATAAAGTGAATATTAATTTTTGACAAAAAATCACATCTTTCACCACTGAAATAACATCCCCTGCAAGTTTCATTGCAAATAGGTCAAACAGTATCTTTAATTCTTTAACATTAGTTTAATAGAGAGAGAGAGAGAGAGAGAGAGAGAGAGAGAGAGAGAGAGAGAGAGAGAGAGAGAGAGAGAGAGAGAGAGAGAGAGAGAGAGAGAGAGAGAGAGAGAGAGAGAGAGAGAGAGAGAGAGAGAGAGAGAGAGAGAGAGAGAGAGAGAGAGAGAGAGACAGACATTCAGACAGACAGACAGACAGACAGACAGACAGACAGACAGATGCTTTTACATGCCTATACCACTAGTTCAGTGGTGTTAAAATGGTCACCCTAAAATGAAGCCATAAATTAAAAAGTACTTACTTGAGCCATTCCAATGCCAGAAGAAGACCAATATCATGAGTTGGAATGCCAAGAGAATTACATATAAGAACCACAATCACAATGGCTGAACTTGGTACGGGTGGTATACACAAACACAGAAAGGTAGCCATTATCCTAAAATCAAAGATAAATGATAATTGATATTTTATAACTGTACTTGTCCACACTGTGCTCAAATATTACAACTACATGTATTACCCCTGGCACAGACCTATGACTGAATAACGACCATTTATACTTCATCTCTGATCCCTGGGCAGCATACAACCCATTGAAACCTCTGTGAGTGCATAGGATTAAAGCATTCACATTGCAACCTTTATCCTACCAGGTCCCTAATTGTACAGCTGGGTTGTCCGGGACATAATCGAAGTTCAAATCTTGCCCATGGACTTTAGCCATTCAGAAACAAATGGCGAGACTTGAACTTGAGTAACTTGCAGATTACAAGTTGGATACCCTAACCATTCATCCATTATGACTCCATAAACACATAATTCCAGTTTGCACCTGACCTTAATGATTGAGGTCAAGGTCAAATGAGAATTCTAGATACTTACCCTAAGGCTATATGTTGTGCTAAGGACATGAATACACCAGCTCTCTGACCTAACCACAGTACTGAACACATTATAAAAGAAGCGGAAGCATCTCCTTTGAAACATATACACAGTGGAAGTACAAAACTGGATACATTGCGATGCATTTTAGCTGGTGGTGACTCGCAGGTCTTCATCATGATGGGTAATGCTCCAGCTCTGGTTGGAATAAAATGGAAATATCACAACATCAATCTTAAAAAGTAGGTTTATATATGATCTAGGTGGTAATATGTACAAGGTTGATGGCAATGATTTTAAGTAAATATATATAAGAAAGAATCCAAATTTCAAAGCTCAACTTATCATCGAATGTGAACACTCAGACATAAAAATCTTAAGGTAAATAAAGACTTCTAGTTTCTATCTCTGTCTGTCTGTCTGTCTGTCTGTCTGTCTGTCTGTCTCTGTCTGTCTGTTTGTTTGTCTGTCTGTGTGTGTATGTCACTATGTGCATGTGTGCATGCAAGTAGGCAAGTAAGTATGTCTTTGTGTGTGTACCGGTAAGTATGCATGTATGTTTGTTTGTTTGTTTGTTTGTTTGTTTGTTTGTTTGTCTGGATGGATGTTTATTTGAGAGAGTACATGTACATCTGCATGTCTGTGCATTTTTATCTGTTGAGTCTATGATATACTACTGTAACAGTTTACATAGAAGATAACATATGTTCATTGTAACAAATGTTAAACATGTAGACTCACCCTGACTTGATGACCATGGCTGTAATAATTGCCTTGTTGACTGCAGCATACACTGAGAATGCATTCTTCCTTGCCATAACAAAATATATTGTAGGAATACTGGCACAGAAATGTATAGACAGCACTACAATCACCGTGGCAACAAACATACCCAGTTCTTGCTCTACAAGGAATAAATCCTCTACTTGTAGTAACGATGCAGCTATAAGGCTGGCAGTAGCTACTGGAAGAGTCCTATTTAGTAAACAAAATGAAATTATATTAATTCATTTGTTTGTTTGTTGTATGTCCACTATTTCTCAAGGTCAAGTAATTAGAAATTCATGTAGTTAATCTACAAAACTACATAGATTAAAAGTGGCACAAGCTGAGTTTATC
This sequence comes from Glandiceps talaboti, assembly GCF_964340395.1. Taxonomy (NCBI): domain Eukaryota; kingdom Metazoa; phylum Hemichordata; class Enteropneusta; family Spengelidae; genus Glandiceps; species Glandiceps talaboti. Next base: position 4,240,873 of record NC_135564.1, on the reverse strand, counting down.
AAACTTTTATAATTGCGCTCAATTTTTTTGACATTATAGGGAAGTCCTGCCCAAAGATATGATTCCTTGGAAGGCTATTCTAAAAAGGGTTTATGTAGCAGATATGTCATGGTATGAAATGGGGTTACATTTCATTTGACTATTCAAATTGGTTTGAAATGCTAACCTGGTCTAGGGCTCAGCCCTCATCACCACCGCTGCAGAGCCCTACCAAACCAGTGGCCAAGTGGCCCCTGGGGTTATATTCTATTAACTTAACTAAAACATCGCAGGATTGCTCCAGATTAGGTATTACGATAACAACAGACAATCCCATAGTCCTTTGTGTGTGAGCATACTCAGTCTGGATTGCAAGTTCCCTATTCCAAGAGACTTTCAGTACAACTATAGGCTATAACTTACCAGATGAAGGCACCAAATATTTGAAAGATAACAGTCCTTACAGCCCACATGAAGTCCAGTAAAGGTTTGGTTTTGACTCTTTCTACACTCATAGCCATGCCGCAAGCTATACAAAATATCACCACTCCTGTTGACAACAAAATATATTTAATAAACTGCAAATGTTGAATTAACATTGTCTAGAAATCTTAATTATTGATATTTCGACCTCAATTCCTAAAAGTTATTAAATACAAGTTTTATCTTTCTAGCATAACTACAAGTCAGTTATCATTCTCCAATATCTTACTTAGTTCATTGTCAAGGAAAATTCAAGTGACCTAAGGAGCTTTGTATGTTTAAGTCAAAGATGAGAAGTGAGAAAACCCCTTAGGTCAGGAGTATTTCCAGGTGATTGAAGTAAAAAATTGAAGAACATATAATTTTATACCATGCACGATCCAAGTTGAACAAAAAATATGGAGTATATACTCTGGTCATTCTATGTCATCACAATGCGTGTCTATGTCACTGGTTCTGCTGTGTACAAAATGAGTCAAAATGCTCAAAATTGGCATTAGTTTCCTGATTTTTCTTTGATATTACTGGCACTGGTATAATTATGTTATTCTCCAATCCATAAAATACTCATGACCTAACGATTGTCAATACTCATCTAGTGACTCATGGTGACAAAGGCCCCTTAGGTCACTCATATTTTCATTGGCTGAATGAAGAAAAATATTGGAGAATAATATCTAAATACATGGGCAAGTATAATTTAATGAACATGTGGACTCATATCTTGATCACAACAAGATGGATGCTATGGACATGTGTTGGCATGATATAGAACAACAAGGATATAACTTCCATATTTTCTGTTTGAATGTGTGTAACTCGGCTTGTGCATGGTATGGGTTGTCAATAACTGAGTGGTTAGCTCATGTGCCTCTTCTCACTGCAATCAGAGTTCAAACCTTGCCAGATCTGGGAGTCAGCTGAGTTTGATTTAAATTTCCCAGATCTGTATGCAAGAAGGGTGATGCTCAGTTTGACCTTACCAAACAATGCAGGTTGTCTCTGAATACTCTGGTTTCCTCCTGCTTCAACACTAGGGCACTTGGGTGTTGTGCACATCATGACTATATTTGAATTACCACATTTTATATGAATTGTAACATATTTATCAGTATAATACATTGCATTTGCCTTTTTGTTAGTCATAGCCTAAGCAATGAACATCCTGTTAGCTGATTTATCATTGACATGCAACATGTGTCAATGTCAAACGTTTCCACTGAAAATCATTATAGTATAAATGACATTGCCTTGGCGTGTCACTCACGTGACTGAACATTTTCAAATGCAAAAGAAACATTTCTATAGGTGCCACACACCAGGGGATATAGAAGTAGTCAAGTTAAATGTTCACTATAGGTTGGAAAATAAACATCATCAAAATCATTTTGATTATTTCATTAGAAGTCTGTTCTACTACACTGTAAAAGAATAGCAATGCTTATCAATGCTTAATGTGATTAGCTAAAGAATTCTGCTGTGTGTATTGTGTCTTTATTATTGTTAGTCTACAGTTGAACAGTTTTGTGTTAAAAACATCACATCCCATGCCATATGAGTGACACCAAGCTGACACCATTTCTACAAAACATGTAATTGAGACAGACCAACGTATAGCCATACACTATCACAGCAGTGGCTATAAATCAAGATTATCAAAATATAATTATTTATGATGACTATATGAATTTATGAATATGCCATCATAATTATCATTCACTTTACATCCATTTATCAATCTATATTGAATTTTTTATCATGGAAAGAGTTCACATTCAACGTTTTAATGGTTTCATGCACCAGATGGAATATCTAATCTTATATTTGCAAAAAGCAAAGCCTGGTAATATACATGTATGTTATCATCTATATATCAATCTATACTACATTTTAATTGTACGGCCAAAACATCTAATTCTACAGGTTTCAAGGATGAAATAACTATTACACTATGCATTGTTTCTGTATCAAACTATTCATCAAGTCCATCAACCAAGAACAACAAAGTACACTTAAACAGTAGCTGGACAGATCTAGTACCCTTCTACAAACTATAAATATTACATTTTGAAAAAAACAACTGCAAATATAAAATTACTTAATTTCATTTAATGGTTTTATGGATGAAATAGTTACTCCTGGACTAACACATCTGCAGAAACCACTGAAAATATAACATTTAAATACAACATTGTATATGTGAAACTCCTCTGTCTTTGAATCAAACACTTAACAAGCCATTGTCCATATGAATACATAAAATATGTCTGAGGTACAATCTCCTATACAAGTACAACACAATACACGTACATTACTATAATGGGATACAATGGAATGATACATGGGCAATTATCTCTGATGGTGTCGGTATTCTATACAATACATGCAATTAGAGCATAGCACGATACCTCTAATATCACCTATAAAAATTTAATATTTCTCTTCATTTGGCCTACTAGATATTTTACCAGCTAGAGAGACAAAAAGGTATTTGCTTCATAGTAATATGTAAAAAGTATAAAATGTAATTCTTTAAAACTGAGGTAAAGATATTATTTTTTGAAATCTAGTTTTTAAGTGACTATGTAGCCTTTGTCTGAATCACTCAGATGTCATCAGTGTAATGATGTTATGCTATTTGGTGATGTGACTCCCTCCTAGTCACCTGACTTTTGTAAATTTGTGGCAACCAAACAGACTGACTGATAAAAAGCTATGTAGTCGCTACAAAGTCACTTCCACAAAAGGTAACTTTATCCATAGACGTTGGTATCTCTCTCCGCCATCTAAGCTTTATCTAAATTAACTCTATCTAATGGAGTTCAGTATCAATTTCTATTCTGTTGTACTTCTTTTTATCAAAATAACAAAATGACTTTCCTCTCAAATTAGTTTTCTACTAAAAGTATAATGGTATGACAGTACAACTATTATAGTGGTGGTAATCTGAAAGGTCCAGCCGTTGGTCCACTTGTGTGATCACTAGCTACCCCAGCATTTTAGAAGCAGAAAGAACACGTAAATCTTTCTATTAGTAGTAGGAGACATTCAGTTAGAAGAATAGTCAACTGTCTAAATATGTATGGAGTGAATATGATAATTTTGACAGTGGGCTAAACTACTTGCAAGGTTTTCTCTTGAAACATCAGCATGTGTACAGCAATGTGCTGTAAGTACAAACTTACTCATTAGGCCTAATAAAAAAATTGTGTGGTTCCGATTATACTCAATTTTAGAATAGGTGGGGTAGGTAGATTTTTTTATTTCATTTTATTTATTTTTTCTGTATGAGTCTAGTTCAGGTTTTCCATTGTTTTCCAAATGATCTGTGTTGTTTATTACTTCCTATCAGATATACTGCTGGAAGAACAGTTTTATTTTGTCTTTTCTTTCTAAGTTGATATCAGTTTCTGTATCCACTATTTCTTGTGACACTTCACAATTTTTGCGATTTTATTATTCTTAGATGCGGAAACTGACATCAACTTAAAAAGACAATATAAAACTGTTCTTCCAATCTGTATTGGCTGTACATCTGATAGGAAGAAATAAACAACACAGATACCATATGGAAAACAATGGAAAACCTGAACTAGACACACACACATGAAACAAATATATAATAAAATAAAATAAAAAATCTACCTACCCCATCTATTCTAAAATTGAACATAATTCGAACCACACAATTTTTTTTATTAGGTCGTAACTAAAAATAGTGCGTAACCAAAAATTGTGTGCATCAGTGGTGCATCAAATTGGCTTAGAGGGCACTGTATGTGTTGTAAGTACAAACTTACCCATTATATTGGTTCTGTTAGTCATTGCTATTTGTTTATTTGTGGTAGTTGTTGTTGTGTTGTCAGTGGTTACGACTTGGACATCATATTTTGTAAAACTCTGTAAAAAATAAAACAAGATTTAAAAAAAATAGACATTTTCATAAACTTTGGATTCTGGAGAGTCACTGATGATCTTAAATTACATTATATTGAATGCAATTGCTGAGAAACTCTTAGTTGAAAATGCAGATTTCATCATGGATGAATAAATGGATGGATGGATGAATGAATGGATAAGTGACTAAATGAAGGAATCAAGGAATCAAAGAATTAATGAATGAATGGATAGATGGATGGATGGACAGATGTAGGAATGAATGAATTAATGAATGAATGAATAGATGGATGGATGGATGGATGATGGATGGATGGATGGATGGATGAATGGATGGATGGATGGATGGAAGGATGAATGGATGGATGGATGGATGGATGAATGAATGAATGAATTGAATGAATAAATAAACAAATACTTATAAGACATACATTTGTATCTGGACATCTCTCAGTAAATGTACATGTAGTCATGATGCTTTTAAAGAATGTCAAATCACTAGTTCTTCTGGATTTTATTAACAAAAACATCTTTACTATGTTTTTTTACATGAAAACAAAGTGGAACAACATAATTATAATTATAGTAATCTATCCATGTTCATAACTCAGTAAATTGCACAAAAGAAAAAAACGATTATCAACAGTTTATTAAAGTACGTACATTATAATATCAAGCGTTTGACCTGTTTTTTTAGTTACAGGGACATACTTGGTCTATGAGGTTTTCAAAATATGTCCTTAAGTGCAAAAAAAATATAACTGAAGTGGTTTTATTGATTAAAAATACAAAATAAACATATATTTCTCATCCATACGGGTACTTTACAAAATATGGATTAATATCAGTATTAAATAACCAAGGATACTTACCGACTGGAAACAGGCACGGATTATGTTACTTGGAATTAAATTCCTGTAAATTAAGGAAAAATTGACATATGAAACTGGTAACCATGGTGATTTCAAAGTTAATAGGTACATGTAACTGTAATTATAATCAACATATTGCTCTTTTGCAGTTGTAAGTTGTAAGCACACACATACACAGAGAGAGGGAGAGAGACACACACACACACAGACACACACATACACACACACACACACAGACACACACACACAAATGGATGCATGGACGGGCACACAGACAGAGCCCAATGTTATAGTTCTTGGGGGGGGGGGCACTCAAAAGTCATTACTTGCTCAAAAAAAACTCTTTTTAAAAGAGAAGTGTTTAAAAACAGAAAAAAAGATTACAATTGTTATTTCCATGTATTATCTCCTTGATGTACACAACATTGATGTATGATTCCCAGATGAGTGAGTTAAGGGGCTTTGTCATCACAAAGTGGAGTTTACTAGTGACAAAACATATTATATCTCAAGTATTTTCCAGCTGAACAAGAAATATCATATACTTGTTTCTGCACAAGCTTTAATTTAAGAAAAACATTGGAAAATAATGTGTCATTTTGGACATTTTGACTCATATTTCAAGCACCATACAACCAATGACATAGACATGTATTTTTGTGACCTAACTAAGTAGTACCATGTATATATTTCTGATGGAATGCATACAAATTGGCTTGTGAATTGTATACATGAACTCACAAATTATACATCGTGAATTTCAAAAAAAAAATCAATTTTCAGCATATTGATTTTATAATTTTTACAATTACGCTCAAATATTGACTTTTATAATCCACATGCCATAGTTGTGTGTGTCCAAAAAGCAACATATGCTACTCGTCTTCATGTTTACACGTATCCAGTAATAAACCCTGAGTTTGTTATTTTACCTTATCTATACAAATTCTAATTCAAAAGAAACACAACAGGTTTATTGTGTTGTTATAAACATTTTTAAAGGTACATGTATATATTTTTGTTTTATCTAAAAAAAAACAAAAAAAATTTGAAAATTTACATACAAAATTCATAAAATGTCTGGGTATTATAAAATAAACACTATTTTTCTGCTGGTCCTGTACATATGTTCGTTTTGACATAGTTTTATCATTTGCTATTCTGGGTATACTCTCTCTGTGTGCATGATTCAGACAACTGTATGCAGTATGTTTGCAGCGTCATTTCCACACATACATAAACAGATGTTATATCTACAGTCTCAATAGTTGTGTGTGCATAGTTGCTAAATTTCTCATTATGTACATATATCTGCACTTTCAATTTTACAAAATGATATTAATAACATCCTTAGTTGTATCACATTTCTTTGTGACTTTGTAAGTAAAATGTACAAATGTACCGTTTTTAAGTGACAGTTATAAAATACCATAATGTACAAAAAGGGAATTTCTGAATATATTATACTGGTTTTACATTAAAGAGAACACAACTTAACGAAATAATGGTATTTTCACAATCTTTGCGTTCTGTAGAATCATTTCATGATCTCACATCAATTCATATAATTTTGCCTAAATGGCAAACACCATATTGAAACTCTTTTTCACCTCCACTTCTACAGTAGTGATCCACTGGCACCTCATGGGACTTAGTGGGCATGCATATGTATTAGATGACAATGAATATTCAGACTATTTATCTGAAGGTATTAAGCGTTTAGTAATCATACCCCAAAGAGAAGCACACGTATGTACAGTCAGGAATCATACCCCATCCCCAGCCACCTTCCCTTCTACGTGCATCATATCTTACCTCAGCAAATCTGCAAAGACATCCTGCGTTTTGTAATGCATCATCTGTGCCGCCATATCACCATGGTCACCTACTGTAGGACGTTGTCCTGGTCGTATTAACGCTGTCACAAATATTCCTGTGATAACACCAAGCATCGTACTGCTTATAAAAAATATGAATGCAACTCCTGCCATTCGACCATTCTCCTTCAACTCTAAGCTGGCCACAGCTGTGGAATGAAAAAAATAAAAATATCACCATAAATACTTTGAAGAGAGTAGGATGATACAGATTTGGCAATGTTAGCAGTTTTGATACACAAGCAAAAGATTTACAAGTTTTGTCTCGATGACAAGAGAACCAAAAAAACAGTATTAAGAAAAAATAGGTAAAATTTAAAAAAAATGTGTTATCACCCGGCTGACTGACCCTAGATCAAGCCATTGACCCTAGAAATTTTTTGAACAAAATAAAAAATAATTTTTTTATGTTTTTGACCGTCATGTATGTTTGTTTTCTATCCTTAGTCATGTACATACATATTTCATCAAACTTTCATAGAATGGGTATTCTGACTGACACTTCGTTTGTTTTTGGGTCGAATAATTTGTCAAAATTCAGAACCATTGACGTAGTCATGGGTTGTTGTGACGTAGCACGACCAGGGTATACAATCCGTATTTTGTGGTCAGAGAGAATATCTTGGTTTGTGCATGGTATGATTATGGTACTATAGAAAGAAATAAATTTCACTACAATCCGACAACATTAATATAAATATTATTGCAAATAATTTTATTCATCCTACCAAGCAAATTACAAGTAACATAAGGGGCCTTCTCTGACTACAAGTTGAACATTAGTAGTGACAAAATCTCAGTCAGATGTCTTTTTCAGTTGAATAAAGAGAAATAAAGGAAAATGGTGTACTGAAATGTGCAAGCTGAATATAAGAGAAACTATTGAGAATAATGGAATGGGGTAACTCATATTTCAGATACAATCATATAGAGCCAATGATGTACATGTACATGGCTGTGATGTAGAGCAACACCAAAATAAATCCCATATTTTCTGTATGAATGCTCACAACTTGACTTGTAAAATAGAAAATATATGCCTTACAATATATATATATTAAATCTACTGTGACTTCAATATTAGGTATTATAGTACAGTGTTCTGTGACATGTGGTGAACACATATCATATTGGAAATGTTTAATCAAATAACAAGATAATTAATGCTTGACTGGTTTTTGTATTGAGTAAGTTTGTCAGCTGCAAAACTGGAATATTAACAATCCATATTTTGATTCTACATGTGAAATTATAATACAATTTTAATAATACATGCGATTAAGGCTGCAATAACTGCAAACAGAAATTTTTTTCATAATTAAAACAATTACTTTTATAGAAATTTAGGTTGTTTTTCCAAATTATTTAATATAAAGACATTTGTACCTGACTTTATACATATATCATAGTATGAGGTTGAAAATTTGTGTTCAAATTACATTTTGTACTTTTTGATTTCAGATGTGACCCAATATTATTTCTCGTTATATTTAGACCATCATATAATGTATTCAAGTGAAACTCAGTGAATATAAATATAACAGTCCCAATGTAAATGTTAATAATATATACAATACAATACAATACAATACAATACAATACAATACAATACAATACAATACAATACAATATAATTATATCTTAAGTTTATTAACCCAACATGGGCAATTCTTAGTGAGACAGTAGAGAATAAAACCAAACATGAAAAATATTCAAAACAAGGTCACGATATGTGTACAGTAATAGAGTTAAACAATGAAGAGACAGTAACAAATTAAAACAAAGGCAGACATATTAAAACAATGGAACAATAAGTTACTAATCATTCCTGAAACGGTTGAGTAGAAAAATATGTGAATTGCCTTGATATACTTCACTTGTAATATAAGTTGTCTGTCTGTCCTTCAGTCCTCTCACCTATCCATTGCAATAAAAGTTTAAGCTGGGATTTGCTTAGTCTAAAAAAAACACAACTCTGCTTCTACTATCACTTCTATGCTAAATCTCATCAAAGTTTATTCAGTGACTGAATGAGGGTACCACCAACAAATCACACCTAACTAGATTCTACGATCTATATGTATAATAGTAAGATGTGAACAAGTTAATTTGGTTTGATGGCATCTTTGAATTACTGTAATGTTGATGTTCTATAATCGGGTAGTTCATCCTGTCCTTTAGTGTCTGTACGAAAAAACACCCAGCAAATCTAATACACATATATACAACACACACTCAAATGCACACACTCATGCATGCACACATGAGGGCACACACACACACACACACACACACACACACACACACACACACACACACACACACACACACACACACACACACACACACATTGGTTCACATAACCCATTTTCTAGTTGTTATAACAATTCCAGTTTGTCTATATGCCACGCAACATCTGACATAATATACCCCTGTATGATACATCAGATGTACATGTAAACTATACAAATGTTACAATTATCATATCACAACCCATAATCTTTAATCTGTGTGTAAACATTCAATATTTTTACACATATTTTTGTTTGAATGAAACCACTTAGACTGATTTTCAAATTACTAATGTTAATATGATTGGTCCATAACTTGCCAATGATGCATGGCATACATTAAAAATTCACTGATTCATTGTAATTTGTACTTGAATACAGTTGTAACTGTCATCGCATGATAAAGCCACCTGTTGCCAAACTTTTCTTTTCATATTCAACCAGTTTGGTTGTGAATAATTAATGGGGTTAACACAGACAGTTCTCTGAACTTTGACATTTGTGCAAATCAATCAAATGTTAAAAATAACACCAGAAGTGAAAGAATTCATAGATAAACTGTTTTATTTTTTGTTCTGCCTTCACAGCTCCCCAACCTAAATCATCATCAACACACACACAGACTCACATACTTCCAGTATATACATTACTGTACATTAATTAAAATAACTGTACATGAGCATAGTGCAATTTTGAGGATAGCTGCTATAATTGTAGTGTTTGATGCGATTTTGAGGGCTTTTTCGTCTGTTTTTGTGCCTTTTTTCGTTCCGACGTTTAACCCGAATCAAACGCTACAATTCCTCTAATTTTTTTTCTAGGCCGTATAACAATTTTGTATACGTACCTACAGTGTACCTGCATGTTCTACTGGATATTACATGTTATAATAATTGTGTACCTACCTGTTATCACAGTTGAGGCTAGCAGTGGTATAATTGTCATTTCCAAACCACGTAAGAACAATTCGCCAGGCATACCAATCCACATGACCACATCCTCAGATGGACTGTATGGCTGGAATTAACGATACATTTGATAATGACCATTACAATCATGTGATTATTTTATAGAATGCTTATCACACATGCTCAAAGTGCTGTACAATTTAATTACCCCTGGCATGCACCTAAAATGGCACAATTGCCCTTTATAATGTCACACAATGCAATTCTTTAACTTGCTGGGAGCTATTCTTAGTTCTATACATGTTACAATCATCTCATCTCTCTTAGCACAGCATTCTGTTCTTACCACAAACTATGGTAGTATATGTATTTGGAGTGTTGATATAAACATGATGACATTATCGCACCCTCACTTCCCTTACAACATTCAAACTGGAGGTTAAGTTTGTATTAAAATAACCAATTATGACTGCTTGTCAGTATGTGATGGATTATGTGCTGTTCACCCTTTCCTTAGCTGGAAATTTAGATATTTGCAATAAAATTTGTCCGTTTGACTATATCATATGTTAGAATGAGATCATAGAGAACAACTACACATACAGTAACTACATTTGTACTAACTAGACAACCAGGGAGCATACAATTACAATCCCTGCTGACACCATAAGTGCATATTAGGAATAAATCCTTCCCATAGAAATCTCTGTCTCCCCTACTTCTATTTCTAATGCTAAATGTCATCAAAGCCTATTCAGTGACTGGACAAGGGAGCTACCGACAAAACACGCCTACATACATATACATCTGCATTCTACGATTGTGTAATCGTATGATGCAAATAAGTTATTTTGTTTTCAATGCCATTCTTGAATTGCTGTAATGTTGGAAGTTCAACAACTGAATCTGGTAGTTCATCCCAGTCTCTTAGTGTTTGTGGGAAAAACTAAATCTATATGACAGACTCACTGCTACACATACACTAAGTTGTCATTTATACAACTTGAGGTGACTGGAATATAACCTTTGCTCAAATCTTGCCTACATGTATATATAAGGACTTTAAGACAGTGATTAAAGGTTTGAGCCAACAACTTGTAGATTAAAAGCTGACTCGACTCAATATGATGCCACGACAGTATAAATTATGTGGCCCTAAGCCCTACTTACACAATACTATGACAAAACCCTATAATGTAGGAGTGTTGCATATTCAGATTATTTGCACAAATACTTATGGTGTTCTCTGTGGCCATTAAATTTTATGAGCATACGGTGAGGGAACATGTAGTACAAAACACTTCCAAGTATTAGTGCAGATTTACTCAGATATACAGATATACTGAGCATTCCACACTGTTGCGGTTTTTGTACTTCAGTGCCCTTTTTATTAATGAGTCTGTAGTAATCCCCCCCTCCCCCCCCCCCAGTGTAATTACAACATTGTTTTACTAAAGTGATAATAAATCAACATTATTCAAACACATAATAATTCCCAGATGAAATAAGTAAAATAAAAATAACACTGAAGTATTCAGAAAATTAACATTAAAGTTATGTTAGACAACTAACATAATGTCTGCAGCACAATATTTTCACTAAATAACCACCCAGTGTTACATTGTATCATCCTGTATGTATCAACTACTTTTATCATTGAAATTGACAACTGTTTAATAATAATGATATCGGAACAGACTGTAGTTTAGACAAGACTTTAACCTTGGTTGCATAACAAAACTGAATATGTTATCATCTCCAAATGTTACAAATTACTTTGCAATCCTTAATATGGACTTTATACTGTCAAAGTTCACAATTGTGTTATACTATTCTATTATTTGCAGTGTTCCATCAATCATTTACTTGTTATGGTGTTGTTCAACTAATATCATAGATTTCTACTGGTTTCCAGAGATTTCACATATCTTGGAGTTGTTCTTTCCTCTAAAAGTGGCCATATGGATGAGGACTGAGTACTTATTTTGGATTTTTTAATTTATATAATATTTTTACTATGGTGGCCTACTTTGTGAAACAACATATGCCAAGTCCTTGTTTGTAACTCAATTAATTGCAAAAGCATATTAAATGTGCAAAATGTTTGTTACTGTACGTCCAATAACAAACTTTTGGTTTGAACCTTTCATTGTTTTACAATTCAGCTAGTCTCGGTTACCCAGACTCTCTATTACGAGACCAACCAGACGAGAGGCTGGGGAAATGTAATCCCAATGTGTCCATATGGGATCTCCTTTCCACAGCAGTGCATTCTGGGGAATACTTCACATCCAGCATTGTATGCTAAACAATCTAGGTTCCTCAATGACAGGTTTGCATGTCTCTAGCATCCAATACGTTTTTTGTACATCATATTTATAATCAACAGGCCGTGTAAGCCCATTGCTCAATACTTGGAAGAAAGGTACTGTGTGACTTCCAGTGTGGACAACTTGGGATTATGTTTATCCAGACTCTCGTCTGGGTGGTCTTGTAGTAGAGCCCCCAGTGGTGGAGTCTGGGTAACCAAGACTACACCTCAGCAGGCTTTTTTTTTCTATAAAGCCCACTAAGATGTGGAACTAGTTGATGATTCAATCCATTATTGTGTGAAGTAAATAAAATGATGCGGTTCAACTGGTCTCCGATCTTCAATCTGATCTTTATTTTTATTTAAAACACCAACGTTTCGGAGACACACAAGTCGCCTTCCTCAGGGTAAGCACTTAGAAGGAGTAGGCAAAAGACGCTCTGTCTGGGCTGAAGTGCTGAGTTGGAGTCAACTATTGTATTCATTTACTGCTGATAATGCATATACTGAAACTAGTCTAGATGTTATCCGTGGCTTCAAATCTCATCTCTCTTCACTCTGTCTAGCCCAATGGGAAATCAGGAACCAAAAGTTGTTCATGCAAACAAGTGAACCAGTGAATCGCAAGTGTTAGAATGATTTAAACAATGTATAAGTAGCATCCTGATCTGACAAATATACCCATATTTAGACATTATGTAACTGCCCCAATAAACATTAACTTATTATTGGGCAGAATTCTGTGATTGTGCGCATGGCTTTGTTTGAATTTGAAATTTCATCTTAGCACTGGATTGAGCCAGATGTAAGGAGAGATTGAAAGCCACAGATTGAAAGCCTTTATACAAGAACAAAACAACTTGGGACTAGAAACTTACCCTTAGTATTACAACAAGAAGGATTCCAACCACGACACCGACAAGAGTCAATAATAGGAGGAGATTTGATAACGCCCATTTACTAACACACTTAGCATTGCACTCACACCAACCCACCATTTTGGTTTCTTTCAAATATCTAGTAAAAATGGAAGAAATGGGGTAAAGATTCTTAGACAGTAATATTTCATATATTGTAAAATGAGACATACATATTTATGATGTGACCATTAATATACCTTACCTGGTAGGGAAAATATAGTCATGAATATCTGATAAATGACTAGAAAGAAAAGTTATACAAACAGTGAAGTATTACATGTTAAAGGTATGTGTAGGTAACAGGTGAAAGAATGAATTGAATGAATGAATGAATGAATGAATGAATGAATGAATGAATGAATGAATGAATGAATCGATGGATGGATGGATGGATGGATGGATGGATGGATGGATGGATGGAATGGATGGATGGATGGATGTATAGATGTACAGATGGATGGATGGATGGATGGATGGATGGATGGATGGATAGATGTATGGATGGATGGATGGATGGATGGATGGATGTATAGATGGATGGATGGATGGATGGATGGATGGATGGATGGATGTATAGATGGATGGATGGATGGATGGATGGATGGATAGATGGATGGATGGATGGATGGATGGATGGATGGATGGGATGGATGGATGGATGGATGGATGGATGTATGGATGGATGTATAGATGGATGGATGGATGGATGGATGTATAGATGGATGTATAGATGGATGGATGGATGGATGGATGGATGGGATGGAAGGATGAAGAGAGGGACAGATGAATAAAAGAATAACTCATTCAACTGAAAGAACTCAGATTCTTGTCATGATTTCTGAATATAGTATGTCGATAAACAAATCACCTTCAAAAGAAATCAAATCATAAATATCAATAACTTAACTGTCAGACATCGTCTCTTGTATTGTAAGTTATGGTATTTCTTTACATAAAGCGGGATTATATCAAATGAATAAGTAAACAGACAATACATGAATGAATGAATGAATGAATGAATGAATGAATGAATGAATGAATGAATGAATGAATGAATGAATGAATTAATGAGTATACATGTACAAATAACTCTAAGGAATATTCTTTAAAAAATAAAACGAGGCAATTCAGTGTAATAAATATATTATGAAAGCCACTAATATCTTGTTTTAAGTATTCGTCTCAGTTGAATAGTTTGTTTCATTTAGGTTCCACCAAAATCATGACGTTGAGCTTATACGTGTATGTTGATTATGATCGTCACAATAACAGTTATCATTTGACATATCTTTACTGTAAATATCTACTCATGTATCGAAATTTTGTCCACTGATAGTTCTTGTGTTGTTTAATATCTTACCTTTTTATCTATTTAGTACGCAGTTAACCATTCCTATTATCCAAACACGTCCCTGTATTGTACTGTGACCCGATCAGTGGTGTGAATCGCTGTCTGAAATGTCCGATTGAAGTGTCACCAACATATGGCGATTGGTGCTCGAGCTCCAGTGATTGTCTAGTCTGGCGGTGGACCGACGGTAACACGTAGTGTGTCAAAAACACAAAAGACAAGTATATATTTGACAGTAACCTCGTTCAGAAGTGTACTAATTCTACAAGCTAGACACCGTTAAAGCAAAGCACACGACCCATGAACCAGACAAAATGCAAATGCACAGTATGTTCAATGTCAAAAGCAAAAGTATTATTTTACAAAATTACCATGAATTTGTACGGTTTACAATCCGTCGTAAGCAACAGCTGCACGTCACACGTCAAATGATGGTAACACGTAACATTACATGTCAATATGATAGCGAGGTACAAATCAGTTGACGGCTCACCGCGCACCGTTGACAACAGTGAAAGTACACTATCCTAGATACAAATATAACGGGGAACAGCTTGCCACGAGTGTTTGTTACGTTCGCCGGAACAAAACGTGAGGTTACAGGTCATGGGTGCAAAGGTTACTGTGGTTATTCCATTTGTTTGTAGGGAGGATCAACATACTTGTTGATCGAAGTGTAGTATATACACGCTACAATACAATACAATACAATATGAATTATAATTGTTGACACAGACCTATACCGACACAAGAGTCCTCTATACTTCCAGTCTACCTCTATAAACACAAAAGATATTTCACATAGCAACCACCATAGCAACCACCAGCTAGCTGCAGGCCACTATCCGTCTACCCTGTTTGTTTATGTCTCACTCAATCAGGTGTCAATATTTGACATTTATTTTTATCAACAACAGGACTTGGTCTACGAACTCGAACACGAGTCATGAACTTGAGTTGTATGGTGCGCCCTCATCGGTGATTTTGCTGGTAACGATGTAATTGCAAAAAGTGGGTGTGTCTTGTGTTTCAGGTGATTTTATTCTATTTTAATCACGTCTTGTAGACAACGTATAGGAAACTCAACTATTGATGTTTATTTGTGTAAACTTACAACGCATTATTACATGTATCACAGAGGAGGCTGGAAGGGGTGCAGAGCATGATGGGTAAAAATAACTGCGAAAGCTCATTACGCAGTGGGCCTCCATTGTGTACGCTTGTGTGAACGTACGTTTACAATGGTGGCTGGCTCAGTGGTCACCAGCCGTACGCGTAGTTTGGGGCATCAACACGCCGTAACTTTCACAATAATTCATCATATTGGATACTATAAAAGCGAACATTTCGACTGATATTTCTCCCTCCGTGCTAGTAGAATCAATTTTGGAATTATTGATAGGAATACTGTGATTTTTCGTGAAGAATACTTGACCCCGCCGAGGTCGTAAATTTCGGTCCGGTTTTTCGCCCGTTTGTAGTTTCGCCCAAAATTTACAAAATTTTGCAAAAGAGATGGATTCTTGTGTATTTTTAAATGGCTATAGTTAGAAATAGACAAGGTCTACTCAAGATTTGCGGTAGAAAGTGGGTGATCCGCCCCGGAATCGAAGGTGACCTCCATTGACAAGTGATGTGACGTGACAATGCAAACAGGCGAGTTTCTCACAACTTGCTCAACTACTACTGTAATTTAAATCACCGTGCACACCCGATTTCATCATTGACCCTACACGAAAGGGTATATGATTTCGCACATGTTTGAGATATTTTCAAGTAACATGTAACTTGCAAATTCGATATCACCCTACAATCGTGTGTAATACTGACGCCAGAATGAAGGCAACTCGGGTAAGCAGGTCATATTTTTGAGTGCAGTGTCCCAAGTACAGCTCCTCAACTTTATTCAGTCTAGCTGACTAAAACGTTTGATGTCTACCTTCCAAAATACAAACATTTGCTCAAAACAAATAAAATAAATAAATAAATAAATAAATAAATAAATACAACTACAACAAGACTTCGGCCTTTGTATTATAAAGTTATATATTGCCACACATTGTGCGAGTCTCTCAGTTTCGCATATTTTAATCCGACATGGTTTTGCTCGTCTGGCAACATACATGTAGCAAAATGTGGTAACGTATGATGAGTATTTTTGATCATATAAGCATTGCGAAATATTATATAACTAGCAAGGTAGATGTAATATATGTAATTTTGAGCTGGAATGGCGAGATTTGATATTTTGAGTGACTGGCATGAAAGCCATATGAAGAGGAAAATATTCACTATGTGGATCCGTAATACGAGTGCTTTCTGAACATATTAAAGCTTTGACATAAAATAGGCCTTGGAGGTCTCAATTGTTTATCATACAAATTTGTAATACATGACGTTGTTGTACATCAATTTTTTTTAACAATTAGTTTGTAAGATGTAAGCTAAATTATTTCTTTAGCTACCATCAGGGGGTAGGAAAGGGGTTTACGTTAAGTTACATTCAGGTCTTTTTCTCACAAGCAAGACACATTTATAGAAGGCAACACAGAGATGGTTTAATACGAGACAAAATGTAACATGGAGAACAGAAGAAAGTCCAGATTTGGCACAGCAAATCGACTAGCGATAGCGACGAATCTGAAAATAAACAGAAAAATGTCTTGATAAGAGTGAAAAGGACAAAATTTTAAGGATACAAGAGGAAATGCTGACAATTGGATTAGTGTTACGTGTAACGATCAATGCACGGCACGAGAGTGTCAATAAACACGTCCGGCCAGCAAGTGTAGGACAGCCGTCCATGGCCAAGCCACTTTGCGTGTTGCACGCACAATGGCCCGTCGCCATCTTGAAAACATCGAAATTCAACAAAAAGTAGTGACAATTTACGCACATTATAAAGTGGGGTATTGGGAAGATCCCTGCAGAACCATGAAATTCATGACGGTAATTAATAGAAAAGTGACAAAAGCATACATAGAAACATAATTTTGTGTTAAAACGACCGAGGTGAAAACCCCGGAAATGTAGATATCGATAACATAGACTTGTCGAGTACCAAAGTTTATGTTCGTTTTAGATACACTAAACATACTGAAAACACGATATCCATGTTGCATGACACTTGAAATGGTCATTTTAAAAAATAGTGATCGTCTGAACGAAAGACTAATGACGCAAATGGGAATAAAACGGATAAAAGAATGAGGTACTCACCGAGGTCATCAGCGTATGCTCTATCGCGAAACGGTCACATGGGTGTCACGTGAGACCCTTCCAGCCTCCTCTGATGTATCATATACGGAGTGTGTGCATACAAACACGTCAGAGGAATCTTGACCTCTGCTACGCCAATTTTTGTATCAACTAATTGGCTACGTCAGACTACATGACACCCTCAGTCGACTTTTCAATTTGAAGTGATGTGGGAGAATAATTTACTCTGTGTCATTACCCCAACAAAGAGTACAATACCACTGTCCAAAGCAGTAATATGGAAATATGACAACGGCAAGCGAGGTTTCAATCAACCAAAAAGCTATTGTTGTGAATGTTGATATAAGTTCACATGTATGGATGTTGGTTTACAATTATACTCATGATATAGTAGGGTGGCGTGTAGGATGATTGTCATGATCTTGCAGTATTCATTTTTGGGACTTTCAGTTTTTATAATATTTAGATTACAGGGTGATTATACATTGTATATCCATACAGCAAAGGCATCGATATCGCTATCACCCATGGCCGTTGCTGTATACGTAATTTACCACATCGACCAACACTGGTTTTTAGTTCGTGGCTATGTATTCTAAATAAGTGGGTTGAAACCTCGATTGCCGATGACGAAAGTCGGGCTTCCAGTCATTATTGGTATTCTAAAACTTACTGATGAGACAATAACTCTGAAACAAGAAGTTGTCGTTGAGGGAGCTATCACATCAGGTGCGAGTATTTGTACCAAGCGTCACCAGATCAATTTCAATCAGATAAAACTAGTACTTTCATCACAGGTGTAAAGGCAAACTTTTATTAGGACCTTTTCATCTACTCGTCTGGTCTGATCCGATATAGTCTGGTCTGTTTGTTACTGATATTCAATATAATTATATTATATAATGTAAGAATCGAGATGTATCTTATTTCGGGTTTTTAACATTTCTTTTGATTTCTTTTGCTTTGCATTACAGAATCAACTGATTCCATTGTCGTTCTATGTGACTGCGCACGCACGCACGCACGCACGCACGTACACACATACACATACACACATACATAAACACATATACACACACATACATACATACACACACACATACATACATACATACATACATACATACATACATACTACATACATACATACATACATACATACATACATACATACATACATACATACATACATACATACACACAGACATACATACATACAGACAGACAGACATACATACATACATACATACATACATACATACATACATACATACATTTACATACATACTGTCATACATACACACATACACACACACACACACACACACACACACACAAACTTATACTTAGAGTAAAATACATACAGTAAGAAAAGAGAAACCATGAATTAGATCCTCGTAAGATTTATTTGCTTTTTTCACAACAACAAAGAATTGGGTAATCTATTGCCAATATAACCAGCATTGAAAAAAAACATACCGAAGGCTTATTTCTAAAAAGAACTTTCATCATTTCATTAATTACTAATTCAATTATTTCAACTGCTTTTAGCAAAGTGTACACCAATTTTTATTTTAAAAAAGAATCTAGTTTCTAGTGAATTCAGTGGTAAAAAAATTAAATGCAAATTCACAAAAAAACTAACGATTAATGTTATCATTTATTAATACACACCAATAAACTCCTTAGTTATTTTACTAATATATGTGAAATAACAGGCAGTGAAGACATATACAAAGCTACTAGTTATAAAACATATGATCGTTCCACATGTTCAGCGATATATAGTTATCTCCGATATAAACAGTCAGCTGTGATTGTCAACTAGTTCTTAGAAGGACTTATACGATTGCTTGGGTGCAAATACCATAGTCATCACTCTATCTGATAAATATATAACCTAATTAGGAATAAAACAACATTAGTTCGAAAAGTTGTAGCCTGGATTCTGACATTACGAAAAGTGTGTAATCCATCGTTGCGTTATAAATTAAGTGCTTAGATGTCATCATTATCTGGCCATTTTTCTAAATACAAATCGCATTCAATAGATGAGAACGATTTTGTTCAAAATTTGTGAATTTCATTTTTCTATACAGTAAATATTTAGGATAATTTACAAAATCATATACAGCATGCAACAGACGTCAGGTGTTTTCAGTGTGGCCATTGTTCCTATGTATTGTCAGATGTCGTTAGACCTGAGACCGTTCTTCTGGTTGATTACGTTGACCGTACATGCCTAGACGGATCATCTGGAAGAGTAAACGAAGAAATAAGCTTATACATGTGAAATAAACTTTGATATGTTGTTAGAAATGTGTAACATTCGCACATGTCTGTCTGTCTGTCTGTCTGTCTGTCTGTCTGTCTGTCTGTCTGTCTGCCTGCCTGCCTGCCTGCCTGCCTGCCTGCCTGCCTGCCTGCTTGCCTGCATGCACGCATGCACGTATGTACGTATGTACGTATGTACGTATGTATGTATGTATGTATGTATGTATGTATGTATGTATGTATGTATGTATGTATGTATGTATGTATGTATGCATGCATGCATGTGTGCATGCATGTATGCGTGTACTTGTGTTTGTTAGTTTGTTTGTTTGTTAGTTAGTTAGTTAGTTAGTTTGTTTGTTTGTTTGTTTGTTTGTTTGTTTGCGAACGAGCGAGCATCTGTGCGTACCTGTCTGTTTGTTTGTGATATCACAATCTTGAAATATCTATAAACACATTGCATATAAACAATCTTTTTTCTAAGCAAGTGATAAAAACTTTTGTGGTTATGAGACTTATAAGAAGTATTATTAACATTTGTAGGATGGGTTCCACAATACTCTACGTGTTCAACAAACAACTGCAGAGGACAGGGTCACTTCAATTATAGTCGTAATTTGTATCAGTAAGTCTGTTGTACTTGGGATAATGTGTAGTATTATCGAGGCTATACGAGTAATGTTCAATGACTTTGAGATTATTATGACAAATTATCAGAATGTGAAAAAGAGAAATCCAGACATTTATCACCAGTTTGTGTCTCCTAAGTGTCACTTATCATAAGGTTCGCTATTAACAGTTTATCAAACAATGCGAATGCCCAAAGGACCGATGTTGACATGTACTTGATATTAATTCACAGTTCTTTGCAAAATACAAGGGTGATCTTAAACTAAATCACCTTGCAGATTCATGACAACAATACATTTCGTACTTAACACCATTTCGTCATACAAAAAATAGATTGTTTTATCCACGTGATTTGTTGTTCCTACACGTATCCACACAGTGGTGACCTTAGTTTATTGGCCGGGGTCAGCGACAATAGGTTGACCGGTCGGGCTTGTTGGCTAGTTATGGAAACCAAAAGCATGTTTACTCGCATATAAATTCAGTTGTAAGTAGCGTAACATGTTTCGACAGATGGCTGGCAAGCAGATAAACAAGGTGATTGGATTTGCATATATTATGAAGGACACCTGGTGGCAATTAGGATCATCCAATCGTGTGTGGCAATATTATTTCTCCAGTAATTGTGGTCCCTCCCCCATCCTGTACTTTAGAAAAACTTGGCTTTCGTGACAGATCTACAGTCAGGCTTCGTCGTAAGCCTTGTACAAACTCAGTAGCACAAGTACAGTCTATAACTTATACTGATTAAAAAATAATCTTTTTAAAATTTATACTGGATAGCTCTTTAAGTATATAAACACTTTTCTCCCAAGAAGTCCAGTGAGTACAGAAGGAAACCGGAGTACCCGGGGAAAACCTGCATTGTTCAGTAGAGTCAAACTGAACGACACTCTTCTTACTTACAGCGTGGTAAATTTAATCAAACCCAGAAAGGGTTCGAACCTCGACCGCAGTGGATTTTGGTGACTTTTGGTTTATATTATCAGAAGGAAGGTGTATATTAAGTTTCATTAGAACTGTTGCAGACCGACTGACCGAGAGACAGACAGACGGCCAATCAGCGATATATTATATATCTCTTTGATGATGGAAAATGTTTTCTATATTTTATTTTTCTTAGACTTCTTTTTGCCACATCTCTTGATTCAAATACTTTTGAACTATTCTTAATTATTCACTGGCGTGTCAGTGCGTAGATTGTTGTATTTGACACGGACAGTTAGCAATGGTTAGCAAGAATCCTTTAAGTCATGTAAATGATCGTCTGTAAGCCTCCAGACACTAGTTATTACTATCAAAACGTTTGAAGATTGAATAATGTAAAATCAAACTTTTAAATTGAAATGTAAACACAGCTTTATCTGTATCTGTGTTTGTGGCAAGGCAAGGAAACAAAATACCATGGAGAAATCCATTATTAATTGCGAAAAAATGTCACAAGAAAACAAAGATATGAGAATTGATGAAAAAATAATTTGTTACCTGTAGGACAAACTGCCTCCAGAAGGGTGGCAATCTTTTGATTAAGACTCCTACAGTTTCATCCGACAACGCAAGAAATTTAGCGTCAAGTTGATCCACTGGAGGCTGTTGAAGAAGAGACAAATCGTTACTATGGACAGCAATGTGATCGTTTGCTCTTGTATTACACACTTTTCAGTGTTTTCAGTGGAGAGAGAGAGAGAGAGAGAGAGAGAGAGAGAGAGAGAGAGAGAGAGAGAGAGAGAGAGAGAGAGAGAGAGAGAGAGAGAGAGAGAGACAGACAGACAGAGGGTGAGTGAGTGAGAGGCAGACAGACAAAAACACTCCTAGAGACACGTCTATCTGTCTGTCTGTCTGTCTGTCTGTCTGTCTGTCTGTCTGTCTGTCTGTCTGTATGTATGTATGTATGTATGTATGTATGTATGTATGTATGTATGTATGTATGTATGTATGTATGGTGTTGAAGGATAGATTCTGATAACATTCTCTGTACACAGGAGTCAACAAACTCCAATTACCTGTGGTAAAAGGTACGCATGGCCTTTTGAAAGGTCTAGGTCTTCATCACCTGACGTTACGTCGTTTTCACCAGCTCTCTTTTTACCTGAGTATTTTACAGAAGATAAATGTACAAATGATTAGTTTTTATGTTAATTTCATCACTTAAATACAATCTATGATGTCTGAATCACATCACTGTATCTATCAAAATATAATTTAGATTATTAACATGTGTTCAGTTGACCAAATAGACTTGATATCACCTTATGACTTTTACAAAACATTCCTGTAATAAATAGAACTGAGCTAGAAGTAAAGTACAAGAAATTACTAGATTAGAAATTGAGTAGATCTCATATTTTATGTACTCCTTTACTTGTGTTTGTATTTCTTTTCTAAGAAATAGACGAGCTATGTTGTTCAATGGTTCCTTGTTAAGGATAGCAAATATTGAAATTGAAAGGTAAGAAGTGTTGAAATGACAACTCGTAACGTTAGAGAAGAAATACTTGTGATATGATGAATTTATATTTTCACAAAATGTAGTTCCACATCTTGTAAAGTCTCCTTTCATTCACATGTATTTACAATGACTACACGACTCTTGTGAATTGATTCTGTGAATGTGTTTTATTGTGAATACAGCTAAGCGATGTTTGGTTTCATACGAGTATTTCCTCGCGTGGAGTAACAGTTCTAAGTATCTTGTTATCTTTCGACAAATTACACCCACGAAAGTGATTTTTTTTTCAACGAAGACAAAGCAAAAATGTTTGGCGAGACTAAAACTCACCAGAAAAACACCTTTTTAGAAAGAGCAATTCTCCACCAACACTCATATGAAAAGGACGTATGTGTTATGATATGGAAGTTGTCAAATTTGCGACAGGCTTTTATGATTTAGAGTTATCAAGTGAGCACTGTTAGCGATGAAATTCAACGAATAACACAAAGAAGCTGTGACATACTAACAAGGCGGATAGAAACATCTAGAGTGGCAAGCATGCAACCTAAGTATGTTATAAATATATAAAAGGCCAGGAACGTCCTCGCTTTAACAAGAGTGCGTACATTGAACTTTGCAGTAGAATCGGTTTTTCTTAATATCTTTTTCTTCTCAAATTAGCGTTTCTATTAGGCCAAATGAAAAAAAAATTGTGTTTCTGATAACCGAACCGACCCTAGTTTAAGCCACCGACTCTGAACATTGTTTACATGCAAAAATGTAAAATAGTAACAATTTACTTCTATTTCACTGTAGATTTTCTTGCAAAAGTATCTTTCGTTACTTTTAAAAAAATCACATTCCATTATAACGAACGTTGACACATTGATGTGAACATAACCTAAAAAGAATTCTACTTTCATAACAAATGATAACACACGAAGTTTGAAAATGTATCTCAATATATTTATCCTTTAGCTGGTAATGAAAAATTCGTCTATAAAAGAAGCTTTTAATGATTTCATCGTATGTACAAGTATATGAGCGGAATATTGATAAGAGTTTGTGTCGGCTTCATCTCGTTATGATCCAATCCCATGTGGGCAGTGAACACGGTTCTTGATGAAAAGACTTCAAAATGACAAAATAGGCCGATGATACATATCATCTCGTCCACCACGTGATCTGAAAACTTTATATGAGTGTGGCGGTAACCGAAGCTAATACAATCGAACTCGGTCGAGTAGAAACAAATCACATCTTACTGTAAACATTACTACATGTTATCATCTGACGCGACAAACATATCACTAACACTGCTTCATTTGATCGTCTTGGGTAACAGAAATCTCACCAACATTGCTACATTATCTTTGCATGATGAGTTGCCATTCATTATCTTAGCATATTGTGGCCACATCATACATTGTAACAATATATTATATCAGTTCTCCTTTTTCAAGCAAGACGATAAGATGTAACATGTTGATTTTGTTGAGTCAGACAATGATTTGTTTCTCCTCAGCTGGCTTCCATTGGGCCATTGCAGACTGCAAACAGGAAATTGAGAATACAGCGCCCTCACTCAAAATGGGGGTATCATCACCTCCTACTACTGTTTCTTAAGAGCCTTTAATATCCCTTGGTATTTTGTAGAAGTGTAAATCAGGGATGTTTTTCGTATTGTTCAGACATCGAGGAAAGCAGCAGTGCTCTATGATTAACCAAGTAACCTATACCATGTATACCCCTAAGGTACACACATGTACAGACAGGAAGTAGAGCGCCACCATGGCAAATTTTGGAAAGGCCTATTGCAGTGGAGCGTCCTTTAGATTTTTATAACCCGTGAAGGACTACAATGCTGGATTGACATAGCAATATTATACCACAACATGATATGAGTAAACATACGTCCATTATAAGCTTTTAGTTCATCGAACTTGTCTAATTTGGGTTACAGTCATGGAATAATAAAATAAAATGTCATTTTATGTGTAACATAACAATTATTTTGAATTATAAACAAGCGTTGATCAACATTTATTACTCTGTGAATATTGCAAGGAACAATATAAGCCAATATCAAAGTTTATAAATTAAGCCTGGCTTTGCAAAACTTTAGCCAGACAATTGTGATCAACAGCACATCATTGCAGTTATCAAAAGTACTGTACCTAACCAAAATATCATCAATATTGGCAATAATTTGTCTGTATATGCATTTATTGTACTAAATAAAATGAGCGGGCCTTAGCTTTAAATTTACTAGGTATGCGAGAATTCCAGCCATAGTTCAATGTATGGGAGGTTAATTACATATTACTAGGTATGCGAGAATTCCAGCTATAGTTCAATGTATGGGAGGTTAATTACATATTACTAGGTATGCGAGAATTCCAGCTATAGTTCAATGTATGGGAGGTTAATTACATATTACTAGGTATGCGAGAAGTCCAGCTTTAGTTCAATGTATGGGAGGTTAATTACATATTACTAGGTATGCGAGAAGTCCAGCTTTAGTTCAATGTATGGGAGGTTAATTACATATTGCTAGGTATGCGAGAAGTTCAGCTTTAGTTCAATGTATGGGAGGTTAATTACATATTACTAGGTATGCGAGAAGTTCAGCTTTAGTTCAATGTATGGGAGGTTAATTACATATTACTACATATTACTGGATTTATGTCAACTTCATCCTCTTTACTTGATATTTAATTAGTCCCTTCCATCATTGCGACTTTCCTTTCTAGTCATACATTATGGTAATTCTAAACAAGACACTTAGAAACCTTAAGTTAGACATAAGCTGCCATGGCATTTCTTATATCTTTCTATCAAACAAATGTAAACAGAATTCGAAATTAATGTATTTTCTCTTCATATTAAAATACAGATTAGATTAGATTTTTATCCCCTTTATAATTAGAAAACAGATATGCTAATGTCATTGTAATAAACGAAATACGCATAACCATGACAGCTCAATCATAACAAATTTCCGAAAGAACACCTCGAACAGATTCAATGTGTCTATATAGGTAGGTCTAGTCACGTCGATTGTAACTTGTATCGACAAATGTTGAATCAATGATTTTCACAAACTTAGTTCTGTAGCCTACACCCTATTTCTAGCCTTTGTAATGATTATAGTTAGACATACCCGTACTCAATAAAGAATGAAACGTAAATAAATTGCAGCATTATTTTCACGAATATACTAACTGTTCGTACTTGAAAGACAGAATCATAAAGTAATAAATGATGCAGACGGATTTATTTAAATCAGATGATGAATTTTCGTTGCGAAAACATGTGATTAATTTCCCACAGTTGCATCTTTTTATCGAAGGTTAAACAGCTAGATAGGTCTGATGTAAAAGTGCAGAATGCATGGAACATTGTGTTGATTTCGCCAATTACATCAATTTGTATAAAGCGAGTAGTATCCGAGAGGTAACACTTTGAGAGTACTAGTACAAATACAAAATGTGTTAAACTTTCAGACTCCTTTAAAACGATCTCACTTTTTCACCTGTTTTCAAACTATTACTTTTAACAACAACAACAATAATATCATTTCTTTGTATTTGAATTTTGCTTTAGTTATCATCCCACACACAATATTGTACACTGTAATTTTATCAAGCACGGGTCTACTCTATGTCTATGATACTCAGAATCACGCTATATCATCTAGTTAATTGGAGGGTGATAAAACATCATGTCAGCGTACAAGTAGTAGAAGTACAATAAAGCCTTTATGAAGTCTTTTTTTTTGCATATACTTAGTAGCGTGAACGTATACGATGTGTTGAAAATAGTCGTCTTTCATAATTTCCTTTTGACAGTAGTCACTACGTTCGTTTCTTTGGAACAATAACAGAAATGGAAAATTTAGTTTGCAGCTGCAAGGATTAGTAGCGTTACTTTTACCTTATTGATGAAATCTAACAAGTTTGCGCTCCTTTACACGTAAGCTTACTGATTCTCTGGAATGGTTATTAGACATTAAATATATATTAAACGTACACGTGCTTAGACACTATACACCAAGCAAAGGTGTTATGTTCCAGTGATGATAAAGAAACTCAATGTTATAAAGCTAACTACACTTCGTTTTATAATGGGTTATTAGAAAAAAAACTGGTGTTATATATTTACTTTGTGTCCAAATCATAGAGAACCTGAAGCAAATCGTAAAAAAACAAGGACTGTTATAATTCACGTTTTACATGATTACGGTTCACAATCTAATCTTACACTCTTCTCAATAAACAAATGAATTGACAAAATGTCGTGTAACTGAATGACGTTGACATCATTCATTACGTGTATTCAGTGGATGGTTTACTGTCCACAAAAAGTTTATTTTTAGCCAAAACCTTTTCAAATATCTGATGAATAAAAAAAATTTGGTCTTTTGACATTAATGGATAAGTGATATTTAGTTAAACAAGACACTTTGTAGTCCACTCATACTTCATTTGAGAAATTTCGTTGATTATTCACCGAACACACAAATGATATACTAAGTGGCCATATGGATGAGGATTTGATATGTATTTTGTATTTCTAATCTATAAACAATTTTATCATGGCTCCTTCTTGGAAACTCAATGTGAAACAACATATACCAAGTCTATGTTTGTAACTCAATACATTGCAAAAAGTTAAAAGATATATAAATAAGTTTGTTATTGTAACGTGACGCAAAATATTAAAGATTTTACTATTTATTCATCTTTGCAATATATTGAGTTACAAACAAGGACTTGGCATAGGTTGTTTCACATCAATGTTTCAAGTAGGACGCCATTATAAATTGTTTTATAAGTCAAAAATACAAAATAAATACCCAATCCTCATTCATATGGCCGTTAAGTAAGAAAGATTGAAAGCTAGAAAATTATTATGTTCGCGATATAGGACTTTCTTAGTACAGAAACGACATAAAATACATTTCAAACAGGGTTTGGGCAATTGCAAAAGTGTTGAATTGAATTCCATATATTTTCTTGATCATGTTTCGATCTGCAGAATCTTATAGTGTTTCTAATTCTGAGTTTTCAATTCAACCTATCCATATTAACCTTTGATGGATCCATAAATACTATTCTAGCTCTACGTGTATCAACTATAAACGTCCAATAATGAACATGTTCTCCTCACATCTCAGCGCTTACAGCTACAGCCACGCACGACTTAAAGACTTCGATCCAATCATCTTATCCTTCAAGACGCATTTTATTTTACTACTCCCGAGAAAATCCCTTTATAGCTTTTAATTTGTAATCTGTGTCGTATGTTGAAATATTTAGGTATATAAAAGCTATGAGGCGACTAATGAACACGAACACTGTCGACAGAAAACCCATCAAATTTCATTTCCAATATGTCCTGTCGTATTAGCTCACATATTGTACGTCTTTTGCCAAATGTTGCATCGTGTTGTCAAATCTTTGAGTAAAGTCAGCTCACTGTAACAGAATATAATGCTGTTGATTGCAGTATATACGGCTCTTTTTGAAGAAGCTTGCTCAAGCTATTAAACAAAACAAAGCTATCAAGATCAGTGAGCCTGATCATAAGGTTTCATGTTGAGATAGACACCATAAAGATAACACACAAACATCACTTACACAGTGTCAACTCTTTACTTAATGATATCAACAGTAACAGCATGCACACTACTACAATTACAGTAAACATGGGGTATTATTTCTTGAAGTTCAAACAAAATCCATGGTCAGCAGCCAACTGAATTGTTTCTTTAATACAGTTACTGTTTATATCATTAACTAAAGAAAGTGTCCACACTGTCTCTGACGATTATAAGAATGTATGTGACATTTGTGTGTTATCTTTTTTGTAATTATCTCAACATGAAACCTTGTGATCAGGCGCATTGATCTTGATGGTTCGTTTAACAGCTTGGGCAAGCTTCTCCGAAAGGAACAGTAAATAAGATTTCATTTGTAGATACAAGTCCATATTATTGATTTTCTTCTCTAACTGTTTATTCAGCATAAGAGTTTGTGTTGCAAAGGACAGGGAAGGTATCATTTTAAGTACTAGTACCACTAGTAAAGTAAACAAAAAAACTTCGATCATATTTTAAACTGAACCAGAGGCGACTTAGGGAAATTCTTATCTCATCAAATCTCTGATATAGCAGATAATTATCAAAACTCAAAAACAGAATAACAGTATGTAAACTATTCATAAAGCAATATGATACGAAGATATGATCAAACGTATAACAAAATAGTGTTCACGGCTGGCTAAGCTACTAGATATTGAAGTTGATGTAGTGTCCATTTTCATCATGTACGTCTACTTTGAAATTACTACTAGTGGGTATTTATTGATGGCAGCATATTCGCCACTCCTTTAAATCATTAATTTCCTTTATAATCATTACAAGTCAGGGAGGTAATAGCTATATGACCTTGCCCCTACTAACCCTGAGTTAGTGAAGTCATAAAACAGTAAAAACGGTGCGTGATATGGCTGGAGAGTTTCCACTACAAGAGAGTACTCTGAAAGCTACTGAAAACAACATACAACTCTCTTAAATAGTAAGTAGCTAATCATTATAAGCCGTGTCGTAAAGACGTGGATTAACAAACTAAACATGGAAATAAAGATTTACAGTAGAAGGAAACTAAAGACCTGTTCTGTTAACACTATAAAGTGTGAAGTAGTAACGTGTGGAGACAATATACTATTGCAATAAGACTGCACATAGTTGAGACGTCATTTGGAGATCTGTTGGTGATATCAATTATCAAGTTACTGTTGCCAGTGCAACCATGCTGAACCACACACACATAACGATTGATATGCAATGAATGCATTATTTTAACCGCTTCATTGGTACTGACAAAAAACACACATTATTTTACAAAGCTCAGAATCAAACAGGTGCGAAGAAATTAAATTGGGTTTTCTTATAACTCTGGTGGCACTTTCCTAATATATATGACTTTATACTCCGCAAATACAAAACTTCTCGCAATATTTCTCAGCAGCAGCAGCAGCAGCAACAAGAACAACAAGAACAACAGCAACAACAACAATATCGACATTCACTACGTACTTTCCTTCTCTCTCTAACTATCATTGCTTCTTGTCGCAGTTTCACACTAGTAGTCGTGTCTGTCTGTCTGTCTGTCTGTCTGTCTGTCTGTCTGTCTATGTCTATGTCTCTGTCTCTCTGTCTCCCTCTGTCTGTCTCTCTCCTGTTATCAAAGAGTGTCCTCAGCAATAACTTGTCCCCTACTCTCAAAGGAATAAGAATAACTTGTCTTTCTCCCCTACTCTCAAAGAGTGTCCTTAAGAATAACTTGTTTGAATTGTAACCAAACACATTTGTTCAACTGTGACACTTGAGGATCATATTGATTTAAGATATAAACTAAGGATATCACTAGTTTCAAGTGAAAAGAACCCTTTCAACTCTAAAGTAATTCATGGACAAACACCCTGAAATCACATTCATTGTCATGCAGTTGGTGAGCTGTAATCAACCACATTGCGTTGATTAAGTAAAGCTTTTGAAAAGTAGAGAAAACTTCTTATTGTCGTTATCTCCCATCTGCTTCGCGACTTCAGTTGAACTCCCCGTCGCTTTCTTTCCATATCTCTCCATGATGTAAACGAGGATCGAACATTTCACGAGTATAGATTCGTAAAATTAAGCTTGTCAATTTCTGGCAAACTTGTAAGGCGTTATCATACTTAAGATATTTCTATCTCCTTTGATTGTTTAAAACCAAATAATAGCATCCATTCTTTTTCGATTTCCATCTACTCTATCTACACCTGTAAGTATGTCTCTTTTGTAAAACCCGCTTTCCTCGTGACGCAAATGCAAGGATATCATTTGCATCTTATTTTGCATTCAAACGCACGTACCTCAACTCATTTACATAGAGATGAAGAATTGCACCCTGTCACTCGGCGTCGATCATTGTGAGAACTGAATACATCAAACAGAATTATTCTGATTACTGAAGTAGATTTGTACTCGGTTATAATTAATCACACAATAGTAGGAAGATTTGATATCTCCTTGATATGCAATCTTCAATAATGTAGAAAGGAGGTCAACAATAAAGATATTGATTGCTTAGTCAGGTATACGATTTCCTCATATGAATTATCAAAAGAAAAATGATTTTTCAGGTTTTGAAAGGAAAGTATGAAGTATCTTTATATGTTGCCGCTATCTTGTTTGATTATTCCCCGGATGTTGTAATCATAGTTCTGATTGTAAATCATATCTCCAATCTCCATGAATTTGTGTTAATGTACGTAAGATTTCTACCATGTTGTACATATTTTTCAGTGTGTGTTTGTTATCTTTTTATCCTTTACTAGTTTATATATTACCTTTTGAAATTCTAATCTAAGTTTTGAAGATAAACTGATATTATCAACAAAAAATCAGCCTGGAATCTGTTCTAAGTTTCAATATATTCGGCACACTATAATAAATAGTCCATGTATTTGCCAGTTTGTAAATTTAGTTTCTTGCTCAAAAGGTTTGGTGGATCATTTGAAATCGCATGACTCTATATGACTTAAACGTGGTCAATGAATGTAAAATATACATTTCTGAGGCTGGCATTGTGACAGAGTACTCTTTTTAAAATCATATTCAATTTGTATATACTGCATAAACCAGCAGTCCTACTTTATGATAAAGTGTCTGCTTGGTAACTACCCCATACCCCAACCCTCAACCCTCAACCCTCTCCCAGCAGGTTACCAACCGACCAATCAATCCTTTATTCAGTACTATGGCCACTGGCCTTGTGTACAAACATTTACAATTATCATTACAGACACTAGAAAAGCTAAAGTCATACAAAATCTGTCCGGATGTTGTGGATTATCGACATTACCTAGCAGGTTACTTCAGGTAAAGTTATCAGAGTTCAAGCAAAATATGTTATAAAAGCGTTATCATGTTCCAAGATTATCCAAGTAATATTAATATTCTGATCGTGTTTATGTTGAACACTATCGTGGAGGACACAGACATGAAAAATTGCTTGTCTGTTGTGACTATATTCGATAGTGAGAAAACGAAGATACTGAAAACTTCACAAAATAAACCATATGTAGGTTCCAACTAATTTCGAAGAGACTTCAAGTTTCATTTTAATTGAATACAAAAACAAATGGGGAAAATTCTTTTAAGACCATCATCGCAATAGATGGACGAGGTACACTTAAGAATCAAGGAAAGCGAAAAAGTGTACACAGGCAAGAAATCACTGGTTCCTAACATATATATAATATATAATTCTGAAATGATCTGATAAGGGGCATCTTAACATCAACATTATGTCATTTTTATTTTACCCTTGTGTACGATTTGTTCCCTTAAAGGGACACACGCTGAGTTTATACGTTTTGGGTATTCTACTTACTGATGTAATCTACTGTTCCTGATTAGAGTCATAGAACATTACGTCGTACTGGATTTTGGCACTATACAAATTCTTTTGACTGATTGATTGATTGATTGATTGATTGATTGATTGATTGATTGATTGATTGATTAATTGATTGATTGGTTGATTGATACTTAACCATCACTTTCAAGTAACTAATCTCAAAGCTGGTTTTAGGATATAAATTGATCCGATGACGCAATTTATTATACGTATCAAAAATGTAGAGGAACTCCTGACTATGAAATAAATTGTTCTAACACTGCCAGAACACAAACTGTAATGCCAAAGAAGGCATGCATCGACATCAACTTTATACTAGAATAGTTTAATCGAATTTTTGGGAAATATTTTCACATCAGTAAAAAACTTATAAATTAAGCTTGTGCCACTTTAACTGTTGTTTTCTGAAACGAACTTTTTATTTTATCACTTGGCAACCAAGAAGTGTCATCTTCATCTTACTACTAAACCAAGGTAACGTTAACGTTTATGAATCATTGATTATACTTTAGCACGATTGACCCTGTGTCTTCACATTAACCTGTTGTTTCCAATAAGGACTTGGGTCGCAGAGACTCTTTATACCTCATAAACCGTGTATCTAATACATAAAGTCTGTATCTCATATACTTAATGATTTTGTTTCCCCACAGAGGGTCACTGATTAGAGCTCTCTGAAGGTCGGAGGAATTTTCTTTGATGTCAAAAGAAACCAAACGTATATCGATATTCATACAAGGTAATGATTACATTCTGAGTGATTGCTTTTTAACATTTTACAGTATACTGGATAATTGATGGTTGTACAAATACATTATCATTAATATTCTATTTACTCTAGAACAAACAGATCGCTTGAATAAATGGTAGGAAGAGAACGAGACACACACATACACACGTGCGCGCACGCACATAGTTAAACACACACACACACAAACACACACACACACACACACACACACACACACACACACACACACACACACACTCACACACACACACGGGTACACATTACAAATGACAGAGAATCCGTGTAAAGTATACGTTAGTTGCGTAAATATATTGTTTTAAAAATCGTTAAAGTAACCGTACATATCTAAATCTTAATCGCCGTAAATAGAATCTAAAGATTGGAAATTACGAGACGAAGTCAACTTGGATGGAAATCGACAGGATAGTAGGTACATTAAAATGTACTGCAGGAAGCGAAAATA
This sequence comes from Glandiceps talaboti, assembly GCF_964340395.1. Taxonomy (NCBI): domain Eukaryota; kingdom Metazoa; phylum Hemichordata; class Enteropneusta; family Spengelidae; genus Glandiceps; species Glandiceps talaboti. The sequence goes on along the minus strand of NC_135564.1, from coordinate 4,206,746 downwards.
ATTGCAGTATATTATAAATTCAAACTGTCACAAAAAGAAAATCATTTCATGAAATTTCCACCTGTTTAATTCATGACACAACTCTTGTGATTACTGGCCAAGTATAATGAAAACAAATTTACTTAGCAACTTTTTCTTTGCTTACTGTTTGCTGACGAAAAGAGTAAAGCTCTTTAGATTAGTATCTCATGAAATATTTCACAACATATATATACTGAAAAGTTGCAACTACACATTTTATGCTGCAGAAGTACGATGAAAGGATTTCAAGTTATCGAAGTAAGATCATTCAAGTGAAAAACGTTATCATATTGATTTCTTGTTGTTAAACTTCCTGCTTCAAGATACATCAAATCTTGGATACAGTGCATTGATCTCTAATCAAAGACGCGTACATACTCAACACACATAAACTCACGAAGACACTTGTTCATTTGTCCAATGCAAGTAAATCTTGCCTTGAACACTTTTGCACTTCAGGAAAATGCTATTTGAAGCGTTCCTTTTGTCTGCATACTTATTACTCACAGCGTACTTTACTCGGTGTGGCATAATGAAGGAAGACGTTTTTTATCAGTTCTAAGAATGTTAAGATATTTAGTATCATTTAAATCTTAGCTTTTCCTGTCATGTATTTCCTCAGGACAGCGTAGAAAGTGAAAGATAACAGTGATTAAAATTGCATCAACAATAATCAACAGATTGCTTTTCATGAACTGAAGCCCTTTCAATCGATGGCTATCGCTATCACAATGTTTGCTCCACGTCATCTATATTTTAAAAGTCAATTCTATTGATTTGGCGTCATGAAATTTGTGTAGGATTGAATTTTGCCTAATTTGGTGAATATACTTGTTACTCCCATGGGAGGTAAATTGGTGACGGGACTTTTGATATTTCCCAACACTTTTCAGAAAGTGTAATTAGTAGCTTGATGTGGTGGTTGCATGATATAAGTTCGCGCTCGATATACCAGATCTTCTGTTGGCGAGTTGTATTCAACTGCAAGCTACACCCGCAAGTAAACATGTTCCATCATTTGTTAGTATTTGCCTTTGGAACTATATTTTCCTCAAAAGCCTCTAGAGTATACCTCCTTGAAAGCGTGATAATCTTAAGCAATGCTAATTGATACATGTTCTCTTACAATATTTTTAGTCTATTCACTAAAATTAACAGTATAATATAAAGACTTGAATTATTCGTAGAAAATCGTGATTTTCTTGTATAATATAAAACCACAACTGAACAAAAACAGAATTTGTTTCTACCGATCGGAAATACGCGATGAATAATATTTCTCATCACACTCTATAAATACTTTAATCTAAACGCGATGTAGGACAAATCAACTACAAAAAAATGTATATAAAGATGTTTAATTTCGGAAACATTCTTATAAATTTAAGTTTTGAAAACATGTAAACTGGTCAGATATGACCATATAATGACACCAAAACGCTTCAAAATTGGCTTTTGTAAGATGTACTTAAATATGAGCGAATTGCCCGTAATTACTCACCTGTAGTATATAACCACTGCATATTGGATGGTTTGGCTGAAAGTGTGGCCTCAACTAAAGTTGCAATAACGACACCGAGGACGAGTATTCTGAGTAAACATGACGAATTCACTGTGTTCGACATCCTAGTTGATGACTCTGTTGGTCCTGTCTGTCACTCGACGTTTTTTGTGGTACCTCTTGCCACTAAAGTCACTTGCACCGTCTTCACTCGAAATTTCTGATCTTCAGGAGTTCGCTTCTTGTGTGTGCGCTACTTAAGGCTTCGTCGGCGAATAGTGGTTGCTTTGGCGTTCGTAAGCACGTTTTATATTTATCTGTTACCGCCCCTGTCATCATGTGACATGCATTGACTATCATTTGCATTTTAAGTATTGCCATGATTATTTGAAAGTACTGTGAAGTCATAAGTATAAATAATAAATACACACGCCACCTCCTTCCGCAGAATTCTAAAGTCATTAGACGAAAACATCGTTCAATTCAAATTTTCGACTAAGGCGACACTATTGATTGTCACTCCAGGATGAGTGTACCTTATAGATTTAACTAACGATGTTTTGTAATCCTCACTTCAGTTTCTTTGAATCTTTTCATATTATATTTCAATGAAGTTGATTGTCAAATCTTAAATTTAATGATGCTAAGCTGCTATGGGGACTTCTGTAAAATTTAGACAATTATGCGATTGACCTTTGGTTTATAAAGTAGATCCGTTTATGAAGGCAGATATTTCTATGAAGTGTTTCTATGATGGTAGTATATTTTATATACATTGTGAATTTCAAGAAAGAAATAACAGTACAACAGAAGTCGGAAAACTTCAAAGTGAAAAGACATAAGTATTTACAGCGTGCATCGGTCTTTATGCTTTAATATTGCCAAGAATGAATATTAACAAATATAATATAATATGTCATTATTTTGAAAAGTCGTTTCATGTTGTTCCCCATCAGCGTTGATAATGCCGGCTTGCATACACACTGTTTCGTGTATTTACCGGATGATAAATTGTCGTACATGATGAACCTGTTGGACTCGTTGTTAAGTTGTTCAAATTTTGATCGTAAAAGCTTCATCTATAACGATACTTTTTGTCCTTATTCCTTTCAGGTAAGTCACTTGCATTGTAGTCAGAAAGAATTTGCTTGGAGTTTTTGAATGGTTTATTTTGACTACTTTTTATTTTATTTTCATGTTTTAAAAGGCTTCCGTATCACGGTTAGAATTTTATGTAAATCCTAACAATAATGGTCATTTAAATGTGTTCATTTATTTCAAACTATCAATGTGATGTATTGATTGTTTGTTTGTGTAAATCAATGAAATGTTTGAATTACTGCTTTGTGCGTGGCTGCTTGCCTGCCTGCCTGCCTGCCTGCCTGCCTATATGTTTGTCTGTCTGTCTGTCGTATATGTGGCTCAATATACTCTATACATTTATTATATGTGCTGGACAGAGTCGTGCGTAGAACGTGAGTGGTGAGAAAATAATTTTGATCATGTTCAACTTTGGCAAGGCAAATATTGAATTGTTTCCTCACTCTGTTACTTGCAGAAATCAAGTTTGTACCGACACACTGTTACATTTGACGACAGTAAAGCGGTTGGGGAACAAAGTCAACATTCAATTAGGCTCGTCAATTCTTGTGGTCAGTGACAGTATATTCACATGGCAAACTCATGTTTTGTTTTATATGGATGAAAGTACAACTTCAGAAAATGTTTCATTGTACATTCTCACTGCCATATACGAATCGGGAATGTTTGGATAATAAAGACCCGGATAGCAAAGGTGTTTTGATTTTTACAAGGATTTGAAAACATCTAGTCGTTCAAATATGTAATCTACACTCTATGAAGCTTAGCATTTTAAATTTGTGCACTTCACATGATTTTTTTAAATTTAAGAACAGAGTATGGTATACAAAGTCACCGAAAATCACATATACATTATATAATCACATATTATTTCCTGTAGTGATGACTCAACACCTGTATGTTATGAGCCTTCGAATTCTATGAGAAGACAAACTAATTCATTAGGTTTTACTAAATATTGACGAATTCATATTTCCAAGGTAAGTGTTTATAATACGTGTAGGTGAACAAAGAGCCGTGATGAATAGTGATTTACACAAGGGATATGACGCTGTCTTTGTATACATCTGAACTTGTTGTTACTTCACTCACACAAATTAAAAGGAAACCCTTGTGATACAAAGCCTCAACAATTACTGATATGAGAAAGAAATCATCTAGCTGTGTGTATGTATGAACATATGATAATTTCTGCTATATTTAGATAGTGTCAATGATAGGTTTCCCTAGTGATATTTACTGGCAGGTGGTGGTGATAATAACATTTGTGGCAATTTCTATAGCAATTCTTCCATTAGAGATGATGTTTGCGATTGTATTGGCAAATGACGGCATTAGATCTGAAGGCTGGGTTTTCCCCTTGGTTCACAGGCGTTTGTCCCTCTACATTTATTTATCTTTAGAATAGCATATGTAAGGTAACTATTTTTTGTAAGTCACTACCTAGATCGAAACAAAAACAGACCGTACACAGTTATTCAAATGTTTATCTATAATCGCCCTGCCTACACGAAATCCCACTATATACGGAAATTGCATCGTGGGTTGGAAAACTTTAAGAAGTGATGTATCTATACATAATGTATCTACATGTATATGTTTAGGTTAGCACCGCAGTACTTCTAACATACAACATTATTATAACGTTATTCAAAATCATAAATCTATTGTATCTGTCAAACAATAATACTAATATCTTAAAAACGTGTACCGATAGTTTTAGCGTGCAACCGTTGAATGAAATATGAAAGTTTTTGTACGATTAGATTATATGCCTTGGTGAGGAAATAAACCTGCCATTTTGAAAACGAAGTTGGATGTGATTGCTGTTAAAATAACTCAACTTGAATCTTTACTCCTGGCAGAAAATATTTGGATTTTTGCTTATCTAAACTAAAACTATTGAATCACTCATCAATATAATTCATTAGGGGAAAAAAGTTACAATAACTATTACTAGCCTTTACTTAGGAAGGACGTGACCATGAACTAAGAGTTCTCGTGGAAGGATATTCATATAGAACTGTGTCTTCAGTCTTAGCCCCAAGCAGACCTCTCTTTTCTGTTAGTATAGTCCTCTAACCCTAGTTTAAAAACTTGATTTCAAGTGTTACATTTCTCCCTCCATTCACGATTTATTTAAAATGTGCGATTTTCAATTTCCTGTGGTGTTTACTATTAAAACATTAAAGAAGCTTAATATTGAATCGGAATGCACAAGAGTTGTTCATGCAAGTAAAATCAACAACAACGGTTTTCGTATTAGACAGAACTTCATGGACATTTGGGAGAATAGAATAGAAAACTAATATTTGTATTTCGGAGACGTTCTCTGTACAGTTTCATTTATTCTAGGCAATAAGGCACATTTGCCAATCATTCCGTATGCACTAAATGTTTAAAATTTAGAACTAGTTTACAGGTAATAACATAATGGCCTCCTCATCGACTGATTGGTTTTTACAGCATGTTAAGTTTATGACCAAACCTGACGATGATTTCCTGTTGTAAAACCCAATGGATGTATACTAGGAGGCAAACCTGTGGCCATTATCTAGGTCTTTATCAGGGTAGAATGTTTGCATGTCAGTTTCATCACAATCAAGTGCGTTTGTCACTAATTATATCGGTGCCTCATTTTGGGAATAACGTAACATTATGTAAGATGATGTTGAGGAACATTAAGAAAAATATTATTCGATGTAATCCGGACTGAAGACTCAACTTTTTCCTTGACATTGTCCATAACAGGTTATAATAACATAGTGTATATGTATTTGATTTGACTACATTCATTTTGAACTTCAACCATCATACATAGATATGAAAGAGTTCGACTTCATATAGTTCTGAAGTCATGTCACCATGGTGATTACCAACGCCTTCAAAAAGGAAGACCTTCAGTTAAAGAAGAGATTGGTTGTGGCCTCTGTATGGTGGAGTACCACGGTTTGCGGTTGTGGGAGTAAGACGCTGCGTGAAGACGACTAGAAAAGAATAGCTGCGTTTGGGCTGTGGGGGTAGTTAAGAGTGTTGCGTGTGAGGTTGGCGAATCGGAGAACTATAACGAGTGGGTGCGAAGAACTATTGGCATGAAAGAGTGTAATGGACTGTTAGATGTGATAAAGAGGCACAAATTGATCAAATATGGACAGTAGAAGCGCCGCCGGGATAGTAAGTACTCGTGGCTATTGAGGGGGAATCCCTGGTAAAAACCACCGTGGTATTATTCCAGCATACAATGGATCACACATATCTACAACCATTACGGGGGTGATATAGAAACGCCATCATAACGTCGTTTTATGAGTGGTGGGCAATGAAAACTGACTTTGAAGCCAGGCTTTGAAGATGCCGAAAAAAAGTCTACTTCTTATCACTATCAAACTGACAAACATTGATACAAAAACAACACCGGGACCCTCTGATGTAGGTTCACTCGACTCTCTTATCAGTTTGTTTGTTATGTATGTGAAAGTTAGTCATCTTGGAACATAAAATTCGAGTGTAAGCTTATAGATCATGTAAAACGACATACTGATCACAGGCGTTTCTAAATAACTCCTGTAATAGTTGTATTTGACTCGTGGGTTATGGGTGGCCTGGTCACCGCAAGAGAATGTGTTATTCAACGCTAACACACATCGTGGCTACTCTTAATATGATGTGAATGACTTCAGAATAAATGTGGATAATTCGTGAAATGTCATTGGTCAATTCGGCCAAATTATTCTACTGTTCCCTTTCGAGTACACAGACGATACCATGACAACACACATGTCAGCTTTTTCCTTACTCCATGTACTAAATTAAATGGTTATTTACTTTTGTCCCACTGTGTTAATTCAAACTTAGTGGAGGCAAATTTCCGAAGCATAAAGTACAATCTCTTTGTTCTGTAAATGACCCTTCGCATTTTCGTCCTCATAAATATAATCTAATAATGTTTAATATGCCATTAAAGGTTCTTAATTACTTGTTTCCTTGACATGACTAATCTACGCCGCCTTTCTAAGAATTAAGTCCTCATCAATTGCAATTGTTCAAAAGTACCCGGATTATTGTCAAAGAAATGTGCCTCATTCAAGTTCACAGCTATCAAAAGTAACCTTTAAGAACACACAGGTTGGGAATTCACTTCCAAACAATATGATTTCTTTGAAAAGACCGGTATTTAAATTTGTCAGACATGTATGTATGGAATGGATCCCGTAGCGTGTGTGTAAATATGGGATTATTGCTTCTCCACACCTTATCTGTCTCAGTGACCGTTCTTGACTACCGCTTCTCTATCGCTCCGTTTTTGTCTGTCTGTCTGTCTGTCTGTCTGTCTGTCTGTCTGTCTGTCTGTCTGTCTGTCTGTCTGTCTGTCTGTCTGTCTGCCTGCCTGCCTGCCTGCCTGCCTGCCTGCCTGCCTGCCTGCCTGTCTGTCTGTCTGTCTGTCTGTCTGTCTGTCTGTCTGTCTGTCTGTCTGTCTGTCTGTCTGTCTGTCTGTCTGTCTGTCTGTCTGTCTGACTGACTGTCTCTTACCGACTGGCTGTCTGTCTTTTTCTCTTCCTCCACTCCTCACCCCATCTCCTTTTAATGGAATAGGACCTATTTAGTTTGTATTCTTGTTAGAATAGAAAAACTGACAATGTGTGTTCTTGAAGTTTGAACGTTTCAATGGTTTCGATACTTACTCAGACAGTGCCAAAGTATTGAGCATTTTCCTTAATACGAATTAAATTCAGTTAAAAGTAGAATTATAAGAATAATAGCTGCTATTTCCTCTTCTATACACGAGCATTATACACTTCTGTTATCAACCTTTGGATGTGATTATTTATCAATGACTCTTTAAAGTCAGTTTGAATTTGTTTGGGTATCATTACTGTCAGAACAGACACTTCTTCGCATACTTTCTTATGTTACCCACATAATCTAAATGGCCATGTATCGCACACTCACGAGCGTGCATGTTTAAATTTTTCAAGAGACTGTAATGTTTAACCCATTACAGGGTTGATTACCTGTTGGTTGTATCAAAATGAATAGTGCAAACATTCCGTAGAGAGCAAGTGATCACGACACATCTATAGGATAGTACAAACATTCCGTAGAGAGCACGTGATCACGACACATCTATAGGATGGTACAAACATTCCGTAGAGAGCACGTGATCACGACACATATAGATATAATTGTACTAAGTTTGTATGATGTATACATATTATACAATTTTAATGACGACAATCACTTTTCTTTTACACTGAAACTGATGCAAATGTTAGAAAATTTTTCTGAATCTGTCACACTTTCCGATCTACAGTGAAAATCAGTTGAGTATAAACAAACCGCCGTCTGGTTCGATAAGCATTAATAGCACTGTCTTTTTTCATAGTTTAGCATAACAAAAAATCTTCTCAATATTGCTACAGTTTCTTTTCGTGAATTATGATTATTTTAGCAGCTGTTATCGTAATCATGTACATTGTAACAACGTTCAGCACGTCACAATATTAATTTTAATTCAATTTTTTTGTCGTACCAGATGATAAAATGTAACAATATTAGTAAGAGTTGTGTCCAGTCAGACAATAGAATGTAGCAATTTAAAAGGTATTTGTAAAGCCAGACAATACGATATAGCAAATGTTGGTGAGACTTGTTGAGTCAGACAATGATTTGCTTCTACTCAGATGATTTACATTGTGAAAGCGTTAGTTTAGAATCACGCGAACTATTCTTTGTTGATTGGAAAACCTTGTCATTAAATATTTTTTAATCATAATTCATTTGTCATGTTCTGTGTATCAAGGATATAAATAATGTACATTGAGTTCCACTATTCTTATAATTATGTATGTACTCTAATGTAATCTAATGCAACCTGTGTAACAACACTAGTTAGTTTGTTTGCTTGTTGTAGGTAGGAATGAGACAATGTTCATGCGACGACATACAGTGTGATCAGTGCTGATAACTTATCAAAGCATAAACACCACAGGAGCCCGAATCCTATGACACTGTTAAATCATGATAGAATACTACACTGTATACCATTGGGTAGGAATGTTTAACTGTTACATTATAACTAATATAGATATACACATATTGTTATAAGCATTGCGAGAACCTACATCAGAGGCACCCATTGTTGTTTTTGTATCTGATTCAGTTGTATTGTTGTATTTACCTAATTCTGTCTTTGCTGATCTTTGCTTGGTTCACGTCATTCACGCAAACGCACCGGTGTTTTTTCGTGGATTGTAGTTAACCTATTCTACTAGTACATACATTACAGTGGTTTATTGGAGCCACATTTTGAATCTTTGCAATGCTTCATTGACCTTAACGTGACAGACAATGATCCAATCTAACAGTGAAATATCATCATAGACCAAAATTCAGAAATCGGTTTCTTTAATATATTATTATAAGCCTTTAAGAAGCGATCTCGAGCTTGATCTGTGTCGGAAACCGCCTGAAAGGAGAAAAAGTAATGAAGGTAGAGTTTCGCGTTTGTGTTTATAATTTGACTGCTTGATGCACATATATTTTCTTCCTGCTAAAGTCACATCATGTGGAATACTTACATTATATTACTGTACAATCATAGTTGAAGTCATCATATCTAATCATTATGTTGTGTCTATAACTACATATTCATTGTTACTCGGTATTCACAGCATCTACACAAATGAATCAAATAAGGCGTCTTGAGCTCACGGTGTTATCACACGTACTTGTAAGCTTTTTAATGTGCCAGGGGAGATATCTATTCTTGCTCTAGTCATTAGGTATCATTTGCATATTCATGTCGAAGTCCTTTATTTATTAACTTTAACCTTACATTGGTGTCGTAAATTATTATTACGAGTATGTACAAATTCATCAGCTCGGCAGTATACCTAAAGTATATATTATGTTACTTTGAACCAGTCTGACGTTATATTTCGACTATCTGTTGTTGAATTGATGCAATATCAGACTGAGCTGGAAGGTAGGGTGGATAGAATGCTCCAAGGTGGCCGACTGGCATATTAACATAACTAAACTAATCTATGTATCAATGCATGAATGGATAACTGACTGACTGACTGTCTGACTAACTAAATGGAGGAGTGAGTTTGGAAATGAATATCAGACAGACGAAATGTTTAACAAACTAACAACTGACTGACTGACTGACTGGCTGACTGACTGACTGAATGAATGAACGGACGGATGGCCATGAATAGATGGGTGGATGATTAGATAGGTGGGTGGGTGGGTGGGTGGGTGGGTGGGTGGATGGATGGATAGATGGATGGATGGATGAGTGGATAGATGTATGATCGTTGAACATGTTGAGGAAAGAAAAAGATAAACGAATGAATGTGGTACTTAAACAATAAAAGGTGAAACGAGGTGGAGATGGGAAAGTCAATAAAAAGACATTGATTGATGGGAGAACGTCAGTTTACATAATATATACAGTGAACGAGTGATATTAACGTTTTGTGAATCGATAAATTCAGTGATGAAACTAGAAATGGCTGTATCAGTCAGTTGATTGCTTTATCGATACGTACGATATAGGCGGTGTAGTAGAGGAATCTCGGTGAGCGGATAATGCCAATATAAGTAGAAACATTCGTTCATTTCTATCATACTTTTAAAAAAATAAACAAAGTCGTTATAATGCATTGAACGCCACATACTATGTGGAGACGTGACTAATTACGTTTAACTCCAGAAAACCCTATGTAATTAGTTGAAAAAATCTCAATTCATTTTTTTTGCAGCTGAAGTGCTTATTCTTGCTTCAATGCGAATTGACCAGGTGTAAATTCAAGCACACAAGCCAGAAGACGGCAAATGAAAAATTACACTACATCCTACCATTCCGTCTACTTTAACATGACTATGTAAAGTATTACCCTATTGTGCACTTTTTGATTAAAATGTAGCCTCGGAAACTAACTATTTTGTCATTTGTTAGTTAATAAAACAGAATTGCCATCGATTATAAATCATCAATATTTACAATCTTCAATCTATAGACAAGCTTACTAAATTTGAAATTCAATAGTATAGCAATCTAGAGAAGCCATCGAAATTCCTTACCGCATGAACGAACCTGTAACATTTATGTTTATTCAAGTGTCATTGTGTTGTGACGGATATTTGTATAAGGTAGGGGGTTGTTGTTATTTTCCTGATTCAAATTTACATTGCAATATTCTAATCAGAATTATCTAGACAACTACAATTTCAGATTATTGTACTGATGGTCATAGAATTAGATAATTCAGGAGATTAACTATTCCCCTGATCTAAATACATTTTCCAATTTTGCAATCCTGCATTTGATTAATTTGATTTTATTTCTTTGCGACAGAAGTAATTCTGCTGTCGACTTTGAGTCCAGTAACTGCATGTAGTTGTTTTTATTGTATTGTGTTACGTTGTAGTATTATCTAGGTCTGTAATTTCACCGAGACGTATTCTGAAAAAAAATTATTTTGGTAAAGTTTCTCAGTAAAATTGTATCTTATACATGAAACTACGGAATAACGTGTAGTGATATGCACATTAGGGTCATTTGCATGAAATCAAACATAGGTCACCGAAGGTCTATATATTTACAGGTTGATCTAGATGGACTTTAAGTGCGTTATTGTATTCCATTATTACGGTTTAACACATTAAACAGTTCTATTCCCCAATCAAATGTTATCATCACAGTGTTGTTTATTTTATTTTTGTAAGACCATCCACCTCAATGCGCTTAAAATGAGAACAAAGAATCGACTTTCCAGTTTGGCGCGATTTGTAGGGCAGGTAATGCGATTGCGTTGAAAGAATTTATTGTAATTCAGCCAAGACATATGTGAATGTATATGAAGTGCAGGTGGGTAATTAAAGCATGCCTGAATTAGATTTTACTTTCTAGTTCTATATATGACTGGTTATACTCAGTAATAATGTTTGAGATCTGACTAATTGCAAATCTATTGACTGCTTATTGATTTGCATTCGCGCCTCGGATTGCTCCCGTCAGTCATGTAAGTCCTATGAATATATGAATATTAAAATACCTTTCACAAACACAATTTATACATTAGCGGGCTCCATACTCCATTTCATATAGCCCTACTCTAAAGGTATAGCCCGGCGTATGCAAGACAAAATCCACGCACACAATAACCATCGATGACATTGAATTATTTTAACATTTCACCTACTATTACGAAGTTATGATCGATTGCATTGCAAAGACGGATGCAAAGCCGACCCAACTGTTAGATAAGAGGCAATGTATTATGTACGGCACATGGGAACATTGCACACCTACTTTGAAGTGCTGCCACCTATAGTTGCAGATATTGCTGCCTCAAATATTGATAATTTTTTACACATCAAGAGCGTTTTACCATCGACCATCACAAGATTGAATTCGAATCTATGACGTTAAGACGTTCGCGTTTGTTTGTTTGTTTGTTTGTTTATTTGTTCGTTTGTGTGTGTGTATGTCTGTCTGTCTGTCTGGCTGTATGTATGTATGTATGTATGTATGTATGTATGTATGTATGTATGTATGTATGTATGTATGTATGTATGTAAGTATGTATGTATGTATGTATGTATGTATGTATGTTATAGCTCCTTTTACTTCGCTGATAGACGGTAAAGGTGATTATTATATATTTTAAAACAATAATGATATAAGTAATTTATAGCCTGATTGCTATAATCAAATACGTATTCCATATTACCCGACAGCCACTGTTCTTACACATCTTACCACTAGGAAAAATGTACTATCGGCAAACTAAGATATACACGCGTAAACTCTTGTTGTGGAATGTGGTACAGTAGGTTACACCAGTGGGTGATAGCAGTGTCTTGGTCAATATCATCATTCTGTGAGTGAAGTCCTTGCAAATATACTGTCACTTAGAGATCATAGACACATATAATTCGCTATCAGAGACGCCTCATTAATTCCATTCAATAATGGCTTAATTTTGTGGAAAAAAAATGACTAGTTCATTTCATGAACAATTGCCACGGTTACCTTAGAAATGTTGTAAGTGACATTTTGAAACCAATACGGTTACCATCAGCCATCATGGCATGCCAATCTATAGTCCTTCACGAGGCAAGCCCCCTCCCCTTCCCGCCCTCGTCACTGGTTGATTTTCATCAGCTAACCTCGTGGTCATACAGAACGGAAAGAATTTGTGGATTAGTGGATTATTGACAGGATGAAAGACGTGTAGGGAAGAAATTAAGGGGGAGGGGGTGTTGGGGTCATGTAGAAACCTACAGTATAGAAATGAAATGGTACTTTGTTATTGTGAATTTCAGATTATTGCTCAATTCATAAAAAAGGCTGACAGGTTATCAATATTTAGTAGCCAGTGAAATTATTCATTATTTTACATTTGTCATCTTTGATTCTATTATAGCTGTCTTGTTTGCGATTTCAATAATTAACACACAGTGTGTTTCTGAAAGCTTGTTTTCAATAATTTGTGAAACCCGCAAGTGACAAATGACTTTACCCCACGAGGTTGTTGATATGATATGCTTATCGTTGTCGGTGTGTAAATAGAATAGTTAGTTTCTCTACTATACCCTTTAGCTGTCAAAATGTTGACTCAGTGTTTGACATGTACAGGATTAGCAATCCTCTTCCGGAGCTAATATTAAATGTTTGTGTAGCGGGATATAACCAACTCCTTGTCTGAGTTGCTGCTGAAGTCGAATCAGTATAATGGATAGTGTAAGACAAAGGGGGATTTAGAAGGTGTGAATTGGGTTGACCTTTGTAGTTCAAGTAAGACCAGTCCAGCAAAGTCAGAAACCATATTTATAACATGGTAGTATAGAAGGGGAGCCTCCATGGTCTGGAATATGAAATGCAAGAGTACGGCCCGGACCAAAATAGTTTGCCAAAATTACGAGGAGAACTTAATTACGGAGAAAAATATTTGTGGAAAGTGATAATAAAAATAAGTCATACTACTGCACCATGAATGGAGTAGTGACTACACAGTAAGGAGGGCACAACTATTACCATTCAAAAGAAACGGTAAACATTTGAAAAAGAATTTTACACAGGTCTTCATATGAGCATGGAGGTATATGGGGAGAATGTTGTATGGCTTATTTGTTTCGCCGTGAACACTGCATGCTATGTGTGTCCCCATCCGAATGTGTACACTTTAATCTCAGTATTATCATCACCTAGCCTGGCAAGTGGTGGGACAGTGTGTACTTTATCCTAATCTAGTCTAGCAAGGGTGAGATGAGCTAATCCTGCCATCCTGTGAACTTGTCGGGCATAAGTACAATAGACACCGGTGGAAAGATAAACAAGGCGGCTCCGGCGGTGTCTATTGTATACTTATACACTACAAATGGATTGCTCTGTTTGACCTTTTGATCCACCTTTTTGTGAGTACGTTACCAATACCATGGAATTATAACCCTCGGAAGTATAACCCACAGTGTCAGTGTGGATTATACTTCCATGCCAATACATTGATGCTAAACCAGCGCACGTAAAATTGCTTCGACAAATTTGTTAAGTTAAGTATGTTGTACAGATAGCCTGAAGTAAAATCTATCACTTTGAATATATGATTGAAGGTACATTTTCGTCACTCCCTATCAAATGCTTGATTCATATTGTGTAACACCATGGTAACACTAACTATCTGCAATCGTTTGCCTGGTGCGTGTAGTTCACCACATATAGCTTATACACAGCTACACCTATAGACACGGTATTTCTGTGTGGGTTTTAATATTGTTATATATATGCAGCGTAGACGATTACAATAGTTGAAATGATCGTCAACTGCGGGAAAGGGGTATTGCCTTTCAAACTTCCCCTTTTTAATGAGATTTGACGGACCTAAACCAAAGACGTCACGTCTGGTGATAAGAGTGTGTCGATACGTATTAGTGTTTTAATTACAAAGGAAATGTAGTTGACACATTTTCAATTTAATGAGGGATGGCGTGGTGTTTACCTGTGATGTACTAGACAAGTATAAGAAGGCGTGAAGACGTCACAATATGCATGCTATACGCAGTCTTTATAGTTTACTACTAGACTGCATGAAAGTTTAATTAAGCTGTAAACTTGGGTTACGTCAGACGTTTATGATTTACAGTCTCACTACGATACCCACACTTCCTTGCGGCCCCGACTGACTGTGTGATACGTCATCATGCTCTGTGAATTTGACTACATCTGTGTTTACGCCACCTAGCGACTCGTACTAATAAATCCTGATATGTTTCGTTCAACGAATATATATATATATATATATATATATATATATATATATATATATATATATATATATATATATATATATATATATATATAACTCGGTGAGTATCAATCTGCTAAGACAGTGCTCTATACCGCAGTGGCAGAGCGTAATAGTTATATATATATATATATATATATATATATATATATATATATATATATATATATATATATATATATATATACATATATATCATATATATAATCCCAATATATATGAATATATATGTCTATATGTCTTACTTTATCCAATTCGATTATAAATAGATAGATAGATAGATAGATAGATAGATAGATAGATAGATAGATAGATAGATAGATAGACAGACAGATAGATAGATAGATAGATAGATAGATAGATAGATAGATAGATAGATAGATAGATAGATAGATAGATAGATAGATAGGTGGATGGATGGATGGATAGATGAATGGATAGGTGGATTGATGGATGGATGGATGGATGGATAGATAGATAGATATAGATAGATGGATAGATGGATGGATGGATGGATATTAGGTGGATGGATGGATAGGTGGATAGATAGTTGATCGATCTTTTCTACGATTGGTAAATGATTTTCACTTAGACATCTGTTACATAGACTATGTTTTGTTGGTAGCTTTCGCAATGTATTATTGTGTGCTTCAATTGTTAAATCCATCTGCTATGAAGTATGACACTTGTTGTCATTTTAAGACAAGAATGGTAACTGGTTACCTAATGGTTAAACTGAAGCATACAATCATGCATCGTTTTCAATTATCAAAATATCAACTATCAATATTTGTTGCATCAATTTGATCCTTATATCTGGCATTCACCCCTGACAGCAATATACTAATGTGTACGCAATTTTTCATTTTAAAAATATACTTTTTTTCACGCTTGATTTGAATCTAGGTTTTAGTCAAATGAAAATTGATGAGTTCATTGTTACATGAGACTTTACTGTATTTTATTAGTATACTTTAAATAGCAGGATGAAACATGATAAAAATGACCATAAACGTTTAAATATTGACGAAGATCATTGCATGTAAAGCAAAGCCAATTCGAATGCTGGGGGGCACATGGATACTTGTGATGACAGCTTCCAGTTTGTAATGAAAATGATGACGTAAGAACTGTTTCTAACCAACCATACCTCTCGACTGTAAAAGTTACAACAGAACAAGTAAACGTCATCTGGCTTGATAAGAATCTTACAAACATCGATACATAATTGTATCATCTGGCGTCACGAAAATCTTACTAAGGGCAGGAAAAAATAAAAAAAAGCTCTTCAATGGGGTCCCGACCTACCCATATTTTTAGCATTTCAAATTGTTTTGGGGGTGATAGGAAATATATCCTCATGTGGGCTTCACATGTTGCTGGACTACGATGTACAATTTCAAAAAAAAAACATTAAAGGGATATCTGTGTATTATAAATTATATATTGCCATACAGACAAATTGCACAGGGATACAATCAAAATGGCCGAATAAGTACTATGAAAGTCAACTTGAACAACTGTTTTAATTTTGACCTACCTACCCAATGTGGTGAGCTAGGTTGCCCGTTGAATTTTTGTCGTGCCAGACGATAAAAATAAACAATTTCAATATGACTTTTTTGTCGAAGTAGATGAATATAAAAGTTTGTTTCACGTTAACTGGATTCTATTATAATTATATGATGACAGCGGGCAATGAACTATATGACGTCACGCGGATCGGAAGGGTATACTTACATTTTACACAAGTGTTATGATGAAACTTTAAAAACGCCTACATGTTACTGAAATGTAATGTATGTCACACACAGATGAGACGTCAGATTCTAAATAGTATTATAAAAATGGGTGAAATTGGACCCAGACTGTCGCTAGTACAGTTAATATTGACTAACCCAGTGATTATCTTGGGTGATTGAGTACGATAATTGAACTAAACGAGAACTATTATGGAAAATGATCACGCACTCGTTGATGTTAGAGGTTAGATAAACGATTTACAAAATCAATGAGGCATTATAACGATTGACTCGGTATACTGTGATATTTTGAGTAGTGGAGCTGATATTACCTACATTGTAGGCATTATCGTAGCTTGCTTACAGTGCTGTCGAGATACACCTTATAGCCCTCGTATTCTCTGCTTGTCTTGATTACATTGTCAAAACTGATAATAACGATTAAACAGTTTCGCCCTATAGCCTTGTCAATGACAGTGTGCAGTCCCTTTATCCATGACAACTCGTCAGACTTTTTATTATGCACTGCAAATTATGCAAATATATGTACATGCATTGCTAATAGTAGGCAAAGCAACATGTAGTGGCCATGTGTTAATTAACATGTTATTTACATATGGTTATGTAAATTTAACATTATGTGTTTTTGATATCGACTTTTGGGTGTGTGGCTACATTAATACGAGTTTGAATAAAAGGACAAGTCCAAGTCGGGTTAACACTATTCTGCTTTATTTAAACGTTTGAAAACGTAGTACAGGCAAGCGGGGGGCTAACAATGTATCTCGACATTGCCATAAACAGGCTAGCATTATCGATGTAGCGACAATAAGAATAAGAAAATAATGGTGATAGTTCAAGTAACGCCAGTATGTTGTAATGAGTCTTTCGAAGTCTCTTGATTTAGTCTTTGTAAGTCTTCTCTTGTTAGTTTTGCATAAATATGGTGTCCTTATTGCTTGTTAATACAGACATGCAGTGCTGGAAATCAATCCGCCATTCACAAAGAAAGATGAATCCTTTCTGAGTAATGAAGCACTGGTAAAAAGACTGTGGTCACTAATGAAGTAAGATTATGTAATTATTGCAAATTGTAATTCCTGTGTGCCTTCTATCTAGACAACAGTTTACCAGTTGTGGGACTTTTAAATAATGTAGATAAGCGAATAATCATTCTACGATAGAAAATCAGTTCTGTCACCACTTGACTGCTGAACAGGCAGTAATGTAGTCTAATCGTAGAGTTCTGGCAGGCCAGAGCGTTTTTCTACTACACGCTGACGCAATGGACAGTGCCGTATACGCGTAAGAGGTGTGTATTTTTACGACAATAGGTCGTAATAAGTTGAAAGTCACTCAGCATTGTTCGCATATTTTCAACTAATTTCCATATTCTATATAATTTTCACTTTTTTCTCAAGAAGATTCGAATTCATGGTAGGCTATTTGTTTACAAGGATAGATGTTAGACAGAACAACAGGTTGTCAAATTTTGTAATGTACTTCAACTTATATTCGGTATTCAGTCTTTGACATGTACTTTATACGATACTTGCTAGAGTATTTTCAGTTTCAATCTCTTTTTTATCAATCGTCCTAAAGCGAATTTGTACTGTCAACATCCAGTATATAATGTCAACAATATCAAAACTTAATGACATAAAAAATTAAAATATTCTCTGAGGTATTCCCAGATATAGTTATAAAAAAAACTTAACCTTGACATTCTTAGTGTTTTTAGACGATAGCTACAAATTCACTGATAAGAATGCGACCCGAATTAATTATTGATAAACAACCCAGTATTCATTACATATTTATATAAGATGTACTAAAGTTGCTACCTGAAATCTGCATTACAATAGAAGTACGTTTTCGTATGTATGTATGTATGTATGTATGTATGTATGTATGTATGTATGTATGTATGTATGTATGTATGTATGTATGTATGTATGTATGTATGTATGTATGTATGTATGTATGTATGTATGTATGTATGTATGTATGTGTGTGTGTGTGTGTGTGCGTGCGCGCGCACATACATACATACATACATACATACATACATACATACATACATACATACATACATACATACATACATGCATGCATACATACATACATAATTACATACACGAGAGAGAGAAAGAGAGACAGAGACAGACAGACAGACAGACAGACAGACACAGACAGACAGACAGACAGACAGACAGACAGACAGACAGACAGACAAACAGACAGATAAACAAATGACAGGAACAAAGTTTGATTATGGTTGTTATTATTATGTTCTGTATTTATGTATGGGGTAGGACCAACTCGGCCCATTGCCAACTCGTCCCATCGCCAACTCGGCCCACGTGATTGCCAACTCGGCCCATTCACATGCCAACTCGGCCCATTTACATGCCAACTCGGCCCACGCACGTCATGACGAAAATGTTTGTGTCATTTAAAGCCAAGGTCTTGAGTCGATGACGTGATAATATCAAATACTAGTAATATTCATATAATCAGAGAAAAAATCCTTTGCTCCAAGCACCGACATCGGTATTACTACTACTACTTGTAAAGACACTATGGATTGACATACTAGTACATATACAATGTAGATCACATGAATTTACTGAAGGACTAAATATCTATAGAGAGTGGGCCGAGTTGGTGGGCCGAGTTGGCAGACGGTGGGCCGAGTTGGTGGGCCGAGTTGGAAATGGGCCGAGTTGGAAATGGGCCGAGTTGGACGTGCACCTTTATGTATAACGTACGTGTACTCGCGTATTCAATGTTAAAAGCTGCATTGACTATTATTTAGAAACGCAAATGAATGTTAACGTTTTTTTTTTTTACTTTCTGTGTATTTCAAAATGAATTGCATCTGCGATAGTTCTGTTTGGAGGAGGGTCTCTTTGTGAAATACTATATTTAACTTGAAGACACCTGCCCCCACTCCCTCCTTTATCAGTTAAAATATACAGGACATCATGAAATGGATCAACAATGAACGGTAGAAAGACAGACTGAAGGGGTGGCTAAAAGACTGGAGACTCGCAGATCATCAAATACGATAAGATGGAGAATTTTACCGGCTCATAAGGTAACATTCCCCGTCATGACTGTATCAATGCTACATGGTACACGAGCTATCGTTGTTTCATATTCCCCGACGTTATCTACTGTTTTGCCATGATAAAACTTTGAATGAAATATTGAATTGTTTTGTTCTCGGATATTACGTTTTTTTAATTGACATATGGATATTCCTTTTAGAGAGATATTTGACCCCGAGGGACAAATAACACGCTATATCTCCCCAACAGCTTACAGAAATTGTTATCTTTTTATATGGGTTTC
The DNA here is from genome assembly GCF_964340395.1 of Glandiceps talaboti. Lineage (NCBI taxonomy): Eukaryota > Metazoa > Hemichordata > Enteropneusta > Spengelidae > Glandiceps > Glandiceps talaboti. Next base: position 4,186,707 of record NC_135564.1, on the reverse strand, counting down.
AGGCATGATATAGACTTGCAGAAAGCTTCGCATAAATCTTTCAACAACCTGGCCTAATTATCTACAAATAAAACACGATTATTCCTTCAAGCAGACAACGGTAGGCAGCCAAGATAACTCTTCAACAGTTCAGGTTGCTATATGAGAGAAGATTGGGGTCGTAAAATTCCCCTGTGATGTCTTACTTTGCCTTCACTGCCTTTTCTGTGATATTTTCCTTCCTCCGGCGTTTCATGTATAGCGAGGAATCAACTCTCGTGACACTCATACCAATCGTTTCACAGAATATGATCGTCCCCATTGTCCTACACTATTGTTAATTAGACGAAGCTTCAAGTGCAGCTCAAAATCACGTGACTGGTCTAACTACATCTCTGTAAAGATTGAACTGTCAGACTGATTGATAGCCGGGCATCTATTTCATGTCGGACCAATTACAACTTTATTATTTGTGTGATATTCTTGAGAATCACTTAATTACAGTGGGCGAGACTGACAAGTACTAGCTTACAATTTAGCAGGATTGAAATCTCAGGAAAAGTTGACATGAAACGAACAAAATAGACATACTACTTTTGCATTTTTAATTTATTACAGCTCTTTTTCCAGAAGCTAGCCAAAGCTATTAAATGAAATATCAAGATCAGTGAGCCTAATCACAAGGTTTCATGTTGAGATAGACACCATAAAGATAACGTACAAACATCACTTACACTGTGTGGGCTCTTGATTTAGTTACTGATGTAAACAGTAACAGCGTTCACACGACTACACAAGGTAAACTCTTTTTAAAGTTCAAACAAAATCCATGGTCAGCAGCTAGTGAAAGTTGGTAGAATCTTAAAGTTTAACACACTCTATTCCCATAATTATAATATGACTTCAATTTTGAGACCTAATGATCGCTGCTGTTGCATTTTCACTTTGTCTATTTTCACAGAAACTTAGTACAAGTCTGACTATTATTACCATTGTCATTACTGTTTGGTAGAAGTTCTGTTCAGCATCTCCTCATGCATTGTTAACAAGGAGGTGTCAAGACGCTCTCAAGCGTATGTACATATGATGAACTGTTTTTAAACACGTGCGTATACGTAGTCAAGGAGTGGACTTACTTGTCATTTATCTGTCACATTGAATAACAAGGGAAAGTGTGGCATGCTTTCAGTATGAATATTAATCATCCGCATGCCTTGAATAATAAACACGTGACGCAAATATCTTTTATGCACGCCCCTTTCAAAAAGGGACCAAGTAAAAAGATGTGAAATCTCTTGTTTCGTGACAAAATCGCCGAGACACGAGTGAGAAGCAGAACATGGAAAGACTCTCGGTCCTTCGAACCATCTTTGTGCTATATCTGCTTGTTTTATGTTTGACGGTAGATGCACAGGCACGTAAGAAAACCAAATCCACGATGTCACTGCAATGGTTATACGGCCAACTAGGTGAGAATGACTTCACAGCAGTTTTTAACATTCTGAATGCACTTTCAATATAATTACAAGTAAAAGTCTCACTGCATTTTTACTCACCGTGTGTATAAGGTTAGTTATATAGTATTCATAGTAGTTCACCACTTAAGGCTATTACTCTCATACTCTCATAACCAAACAACCCGGCTACGTATGTAGAGTCATAAAATTTACACTCTGTATGCACGTTCACGGTTGCTCACTTTTACGTCGTGTCTTTGTAGAAGATATTTATATTTCTATCCATCATCGTATATGTAGTACATGTAATAGTACAAATAGATCGTACATTCAGAAATGCGTCTTCAATTTAGTTGTATTAGTCTATAAATTTGGCAAAAGGGAAACTCGGAATCTTTAAAGTCAATTTATATCATATCAATCTACCATACAAAAGACAGACGCGCGTTTTTAATCTCGTCTTTCGTTTTCCTTTTACAAAAAAGCGAAATATACTGTCGCCAAATATCTCTATGAGCATTTTGCTCCAATGGCGAATGGTGTTGAAAACAGTAGGCTAATGTTTGTTGCTAATGCGAACGTTCTTATCTTTATTACACTTGATTCGTTACTTTTACTATCCACACCAGGCAAAGAACACAGTACATAAACCTCAGGAAATCTGTCAAGTATATTCATAATTATACGATCTTAAAGTTCCCATGTGTCACAAAACCATTCCCTAGCACTTTGTTGAGGCGAATATTTTAATATATTTGTACGATTTACACTTCTAAATTTAGTTTTCCTTTCATTTCGATTACATTATGAACTCTGTTAAAGAACGGTCAGCATTTAAATTTTTTCTTCTTTTTTCCCCACCGTTTATTCATAATTCACGCCACAATTTTTCTAGCTACTGGCTGAGATATAAAACGAGTCAACTTTAAATACACTGTCTTAACCAATAAACTATTATATTACACTGGATATGATATGATATGATATGATATGATATGATATTATACGATATATGATATGATATGATGTGATGTGATGTGATATGATATATGATATGATATATGATATGACATGACATGACATGACATATATGATATATGATATGATATATGAATTATGATCTAAATTATTATATGAATTATGATATGAATTATGATATGATATACATGCATATCTGAGTCGTCATATGAGGCCAAACGTCATGTGAGATCTTGTATTTATTTGCATCCAAATAGTTTGTTAGATTGTTTTTAATTTTCGACATACGTTATTGATATTCATAATTAATTTACGCCACAATTTTTCTAGCTACTGGCTGAGATATAAAACGAGTCAACTTTATATACACTGTCTTAACCAATAAACTATTATATTACACTGGATATGATATGATATGATATGATATGATATGATATGATATGATATTATATGATATATGATATGATATGATGTGATGTGATGTGATATGATATATGATATGATATATGATATGACATGACATGACATATATGATATATGATATGATATATGAATTATGATCTAAATTATTATATGAATTATGATATGAATTATGATATGATATACATGCATATCTGAGTCGTCATATGAGGCCAAACGTCATGTGAGATCTTGTATTTATTTGCATCCAAATAGTTTGTTAGATTGTTTTTAATTTTCGACATACGTTATTGATATTCATAATTAATTTACCTTATGACAGCTGTAAGTTTAGTAATAATTTGTCTCGATACTATTTTTTTTCATCAGTTTTGCTACTTGTATAATGCTGATTCGTAGTGCTGATTTAGACATGTGTGCGTGTGTGTTGAGAGTGAACATAAGGCAAACCATAATGGGGTGGAGGTGTTTTCATTTCACTTCTGTATAGACTTACAGTAAACATTTTGATTTTAATGTGGCACAAAATATTGGATACTCATCTGAATTGTAACATCAATGTGTCATTTGACGTGCAATGCATAAATTGAACAACTAGGCACAGTACGTAGAAATGTGTCGTTCGTATCCTATTTCATATGCGATGTAAGGCATTCATTAGTACAGTATATGAGTAGCACATTGTCGATGCATTTTATCCAAGATGATTGGAACTCTCACTCTTATTGATGTTTCTCTACAAAATTTGCATATAGAATCATTTATGCTGCCATGTTACTTCACGAACTTTGCTTATAATGGAGTTTTGATTCGAATTCGAATGATTCGAATTCAAATGTTCATAATTCCAATTCGTTCATATTCATAGTTACCTGCAGATTTCATCAATCAACACTGTTATATTGTTTGAAATACTGTAACAATTACACTCTTCTACAGTAATCACTCCAGGGTATGCGACTCTCTCCTACACCCATATTGAAAAATATGTTATTACTTTAATGTTTTGCGTCAAACCTAACTTGCCACCATACGCTAGTTCTTTTCCTTTCGCATGACGTTTTTGTTTACAGCAGACGATTCTGTTTGTATTGTAGGTATACATAGTAGATCCATTAGTATTTTTAAAGATACGTCAGAACGACATGGCAAATAATTTATAACCTTAGAGTAACTGAAGCTCTTGTGAACGAGTCAAGCAAGATCGTTAAATTCCATTAATGTCACATCAATCTATCAAAACAGAAACAGGTAGTAATGCGTTACTCGTTTTCACCAAATGAGTTATATATGCGTATTTTACTCCTCAATACGTTCGTCATGATTGCGTCATTCATTCATTTTTTTTTGCTTTGTTTTTAGTATGTCTTTAACATAGGAAGGTGGTGATATAAAACCCACACATATCACATGCTATAGCTGATGTTCAGTTTGCCATGCAATTATATGACCTGTAGCATGTGTCTATACGCGTGCGTGCAAAGTATTGGTGGGGGAGGGGAGGAAGGGCGAGTGGGTGTTACGGGCACAGTTTAGGATTCCCCTAGCTAGATATTGCCAGATAAGAGTCACCCGTATTATAACTTTTGCACTGCGAATGGAAATATTCCTATTATCATTATCATCATCATCATTATGTGAATATCATAACGCTTATTAAGCGTCGTGAGTTTCCAAAAATTACGTCTTTTAAAAAAAAAATTATATAATGTCTAAAACTGAATGTCTTGTCTAATACTAAACTATACAATTTATTGCAATGTTTATTACCAGGTTCGAATATTTCGATGTGCTTAATGAAAATGACCTCATATAGTAATGTTGTATTTCTTACTTGTTGCTAGCGGACCAACATCGTTTTAATTTACTTGTAAAGCTTTACGCTTTTACTTCAAAATCGACAGACGGAATTCGTGTTGCAAATAATGCGGAAACTGTTACATGTTTTCGTAATAATGGAAAAACTTCGATCTGTACATCGAACAAACCAGCAGCTGCTCACAACATTGAGCTGCGACTATTGAATATGTAGGTTTGACTTTGCTCGACACATAGTTAAATGTGTTTGTGTTAACAAGACTTAAATTTTAATACAATTGTATTCGGTGTCGGGACATGGATAAAGTGAGGTTGACACGTACGTACATGACGCAGGCAACCAATTTATATTATGTAGACTGGTATTTGAAAAGAAAAATCAATCGAAGGTATTTCACTAGTAGTTACAAGAAAGGGGAAAGCGTTACTCTGACGTTTTGAATTTTATCATAAGAATTGGGGTGTACTTTTCTGACAGCATGGACACATCGATATCATAGTGTGTTCACATTTAACGACCTCATAAATGTATTAGCAGTGACAGGGTTGATCTCGTGATATTGTTAAGAGGCAATCGTGACACGTTGATGATTTTTTGTGTTTTATACCTATGCACGATTAGGGATAGTGGTAAGGAGAAGGACACGTGGGTGGGGTGGGGTGGGGTGGGGGTTATATAGACATTTCGGCGCGAGTTGTTTGCAACAAAATGACATTATTATATACAACAGCAATCTCACAGATCGAAATCACATTACAGAAAAGAACGAATCAATGTATTAACTTACAAAAGTGATATTTTCAGAATAAAGTGGAAGCAAACTCAAAATTTGTATTTCTGCTAAATATTTTAAGCGGCAAAAAATAATATGAATGTACTAAGATTGACAGTCTTTATGTCCAGGTTTATCTTGGCTACTTGTCACATTACTTTATCATTCTATAATGAGACCTTCAAGAAAGTAATATGGTTATGATTTTCAAATACAACGATTTGTTGCACAGTGTGTCCAATTGAAAAGCGTGGGCCAAACGATGAATACTATAGTGGCTTTTGTTGATTGATTTCAATTATGAAAACCCTTACATTGGCGAAATATATAGAGGAAACGTGTCCATAATAATAGCGTACTCCTCCTTACATGTAATTATGCATAGAATATCAAATACTTCAGTATATTCTGACGTCACTCAGGGTGGAGTCGTGCACGATAAGGAGTCAGTCAAGATTTAACAACGAAACAAAAAAGTCGATAAAAGAGTGAAAAGAAATGAAAAATTAGATATTGGGCTCCCTAGTACGCCGAAAGTTTACACAGAAATTTACAGTACGAAAGCGTTTATTTGAATTAAAGGGTTGCAAAACACATCTGATTCAATACAAGATTCTGGGATTTAAAAAAATAATAATAATGACGGTTTTAATTTTTCCAAGGTAAACGAAGTGATAGGAAAGTGTCCCCTTATGATTCATCACGTGACTACGATGCCAACACAGTGCTAGAAAACATTCCGAAAGAACCAAAGACATCTGGTACTAATGAAGTAAGTATATTATTGCATATTTACAATTGATTACTTGCACCGATGTGCGCGCATTCTAGTGGTATTTGCACTGCAGTGCAATACTGAAAACACATACTTGCATGCCAATGATATGCAAATGAGGGCATGTTCGTTTTTGTACACAAAAGCTCGTGATCGCACATTGTCAGTTTACTGAAATGTCCTGTTTCAGATAAACATATGTCGTAATATTTAAAGAGAACCTGATCATTCCGCGTGAGTGCCCGTATGAATACTCTGGGGTATTTGCACTCGTGATTGCTGTGTTTGCTGCTGTATTTGTATTCGCTACGTTTGTGCAAGTATGGCCTCGGAGAACACTAATTACTGTAAAAAAAATAATGCATATACCCTGAGAACGCCACACTTGCACTTGTGTGTCATGGGGGTTTGTCATACTATCTATATTGTGTCCACTGTTGCTCACTAATTTTATATTATATACTTTCCGTCAGCTTTTAATGGGTAGTAGTAGAATTTGTGGTGGTGGTGGTGATGTGGGGGTTGTTTCTGTTGCGGCTAGAATGCTATCTCCTCACTAAACGTTGTGCAATAGTCAAAGTTTGAAAAGTTTTCACCCCGATCAAACAATATAGATAACTATGTGAGGTTTTCTATCCCATTTCATACATCCACGCTGTATAAACCTGATACTGACGTACAATACCTTTTCACAGGCAATGATTGTTGGAAACCAAGCTAGTGATACTCTTTCACCGCCTAGACAAGAGACTAGCGAATCGATTCCTGGAGTATGTCGGCATACATCTTATATAAAGTACTTGCGCTGTAAGGTATGTGTGATAATTGCTATGCCTACCCGAAGTCATCTAAACTCATACACAAAAGATATAGTTTATTAATATTGACAATATGTCTTCGAAATTAATATTAATTATTAGAATATGCTATATCTCGAATACTAAATGAATGTTTAATATTTTGTCTTATTGAATTACACACTTGGGACTATTACAGGTTATGTACAAGTCAGATTAGTTTTCCATGGATGTACACCACAATACTCGGGATTTCAATACCTAGTGTCTTCAATTTTGCTATTTCTGATTCACTATTCACAGTGTTTGAATATCTCAACTGTGAGCTGTCTTGTTACTGACACGTGTACATGATTTAACATGGACAGGATTAAAATACAATTATATTCAAGCATGGCAAAATAATACATAAACATTTTTACATTCATGTACAAGTCATTTGCCCTTCTCTCTTATATTTTATATTTCACCCATTCATTCATCCAGCCATCCGTCCGTCCATGCCTATCTATCCACTCATCCATTCATATCCCTGCCATCCATCCATCCCCATCCAACCATCCAACCAACCAACCAACCAACCAACAACTCATCCGCTCACCTAACAAACCATCCATCCATCCGTACACATACATAAACACGCCCCCCACACACAGTTCACCACCCCTTAACATGGCCTCAACTACATCTTGTTATAGACACACACTATGTCCGTCATTATCATCAAACACGGCTCATTTAATACGTGAAATTATCAACTGTACATACAATGTCGTTGTCAATACGTTAATAAAATCGATTGAAAACGACAAATAGATCTACATTATCACTTATGAGGACATACACATACTGAAGTGAAAAAAACAAGGATGTAGGCACACAAATGGGAATGGTCAGGCAGAGCATTGTTTTAATGGAAGTGTTACAAACGTATATTAGGCCTAATAAAATATTATTTGGTTCCGATTACGCTCAATTTTAGAATAGGTTGGGTAGGTAGATTTTTTATTTTATTTCATTAGACTTTTTTCATGTGTGAGTGTCTAGTTCAGGTAGTTTGCGTTTTCCATCGATTTTCAAATGGTCTCTGTGTTATTGGTTTCTTCCCATCACATGTAAGCCATTACAGATCGGAAGAACAGTTTCATACGGTCTTTTTAAGTTGATGTCAGTTTCCGCATCAAGTATTTCTGGCGAGACTTCACAATTTTCACGAATTCATATTATTTTTTCTCGAATATGTAAAAAAAAAAGTTTAGGGTCGGCAGTGAAAAACTAGGTGGGGTCGGGTAACCGGAACCAAACAATATTTTTGTTAGGTCTTAGTGTGTAAGTTACATAGCCCTTTAATGAGGGGTATACAATCAATAACAATGACTTATTCCCTGGATTGGAGTGTTGAATACGGTTCGTTCTAAAGTGAGTTTGCATTTACATAAATTATTCTCTTTCAGCTGCTGAAATTGATAACGGTCACCTATGATATCGAGAGACGCATGGAACACGCTTGAAAATCAACGCCCGGGACGCCTCGTTCATGACTCAGATGCAGACAAAATGCAACTTAGACTAACTACTAGCACTTTTAACGAAAGATATCATATTCACCTCACGACCCTAGTGACTTTTCATTTTAGCACATTTCATTTGGAAACTACATGCATAATTCTGTGTCATTAATTCGTTTATATCTCATTGCCACGGTTTCTTCATTACATTATTATAAACCAAGCTATTCAATTCGAATTTCCATTGTATTGCAATGCAAAATTTCGCATTCCTTATCTGCCGAAATTACATATATAGTATAGAACATCGGTTTCATATCAAAGTGCCAATGATACATTCATTCCCTCTCTTCAATGTAAAATTAATGGATTTCAGAAACATATTGATTTTTATAGCAGATAAAAGTATGCACATTTCACCATCCATTTCTACGCATAATGTTCTTATAAATCAAACATATTTGTGCAAATCTTACGGTAATTTGGATCTGTACTTCATATATATTTTGTAAAAGCGAACAATAACGAGTACGGCGTCTTGTTTCAAGAACGAGATGTGTAACGTCCGTCATCACCATTGCCAGCCAGATTTTGACAATATCGTTGTATTTGTTGCTTTGATGTGAGATCTCGAGTTGTTTCTGCTTTTAGCTATATGTGAATTATTGGGCATGTCCGTAAATGTTAAGAATGTCAGAAATTTTTGACCAATTCTGATTGATTTCTAACAATAAAAATCTATCTTTCCTAATAATAATTTGCTTAGTGTGTTTATTTGTATCTTCTTCTAAAATGTACAAAGTGGTTTTACGGTTCCAGCCTTCAGCTTTGAGTATTTGGTATTGTTGAAACATCATTGCACTGTGAACATATTTGACGAGAAGCTAGTCAGCAGTAATTTTAATATTACACTAGAAATCAGTAAGTACAAACAATTACAAATCGTCCTGTGTTGTGACAAAAATCTTACTAACAGTGCTACATTTTATTGTCTGGCCCAACAATGTCTTACTGAATTTGCTACATTTTATCGTCTGGCTTAACAATTTCTTACCAGATTTGCTACATTTTATGGTCTGGCTCAACAATTTCTTAGTAAACTAAATTTGTTATATATAATATAATTTTTATCAACTCCGGCATGCGTACAGAGAAATGACACCCTGGGTTTAACACACACAATTGATATAATACTATGATTGCGTTATCTCCAACTACATTTTACCTTGACATAGGGATCATCATACAAAAAAGGACATGCCTAGTACAGAGTGAATATTCCATTCTTGATAACATACTCACTTGGAATTATTGCTCCTACAAATGCGCATGCGGACTATTCCTTCAAAAGCTGTTGGGTATTATGTACATGATAACGTCAAACGTGTCATGAGTTTAATATTGACAGTAGTGGTGAATTACATAGGTTACAATGTCTTGCAGGCTGTTCAATCAGATAATAGATATGAAGGATAGCATCCCCTCTAGCTATCGCTTGCCTTTAAGGCTCGATCTAATGTCATCTCTCAAATCGTCAGAGGCGATATTTATATAAAACCATCCAAAAACTGGGCCTTGTCTGCAAGTCACATTTGAGAAGTATTAACACATTGCATTAGTTTTAGTAAATTAAGAGTTCTAGTCAATTTAGTCACTGCTTTCATCCGAGGATTCGACAGAAGAATCCTCCGAAGTGTCATCCGAGCTTTGGTTGGATGTGTCATCGGAAGAAGCGTTGGAGGATTCATCACTGCTGACTTCACTACTATCAGAACCATCACTGCTGACTTCACTACTATCAGAACTATCACTGCTTACAGTAGTACTTGTATCAACAGAAGTCGATGATGAAGATATTGAGACTGCAACTTCATCTTTTCGTTTCTTTTTCTTCTTGGACTTTTTCTTAGACTTTTTCTTAGTCTTTTTCTTGGGCTTTTTGGGGGGCTTTTTCTTGGTCTTTTTCTTCTTTTTCCCCTTATCCTTCGATGGGGTTATGGGAGTCGCAGGAGCCCAAGGGTCAACAGGAGCCCATGGATCCATAGGACCCCCCTGGCCGGTTGGCCCCATATGAGTTGTGTGACCTAAAGGAGCCCCGTAACTCCCGGGAGCTCCATGACCCACCTGAGCAGCATAAGGTCCATGACCCCCATGAGGTCCATGACTTCCAGGAGCCCCATAATCCCCTGGAACGCCATGACCTCCAGGAGCCCCATGGCCCACCTGAGCAGCATGAGGTCCATGACTCCCATATGGTCCATGACTTCCAGGAGCCCCATAATCCCCTGGAACGCCATGACCTCCAGGTACCCCATGGCCCACCTGAGCAGCATGAGGTCCATGACTCTCATAAGGTCCATGACTTCCAGGAGCCCCTAGAACTCCGGGACCTCCTTGACCCATAGGAGCCCCATGAGTTATGTGATCCTCTATGGGCTTTTCCTTCTTTTTCTTTTTCTTTTTCTTTTTCGGAGTTCTCTTTCTTGGCCTTGTCTTCTTTTCTTGTATAGGCATCTGTCGTTGTCCCATCAACATTTCCATCCTTTTCTTCTTTCTGAACGTACAATATAGTTCATTAATTACTATATGAAATTTATGTGTCAGATGATAAAGTTATAAATCGCCTGGAGCACATTGCTTCATTTCAACAATACATTACAGTATTCGCTCGTTATTTAATCTATGCAAATGAGACTTTGAAATATTACGAAGGGTAATAATTGTAATAATCTTGGACGGTATAAGCGATTCTTACACGTTATTGTTAAAATTGCCCAAGAAAATTCAACGAGGGGTTTCATAGCTGTAAATAAATATAAGCTTTAAAGTGTGTTTTTATGGGATATTTTCTCTTATTTAGGTGTCTTGTGATGTTTCTAAGCTAAGGACGAAACGATATGAGAACTGACAGTACACTTTTCTCTCACTAAGTATGTTGTGGTAGTGAACCCACTTTCTTGGCCTCATTTCTCCAACCTCACTTAGTGTTTATGCTATCTTCATTAATGAATAATGATATACAGGTGAACGAGGCACCACTCTAAGCTATTTGTATAATCTACCACAGCATTAATTTCAGTTTGTGTCTAATAGTTTATCGATGACATACTTTCTGCAGTAATGATAGAGTGTATATCCTTGATACATTGGTTTCCAGTAGACATTTACATTTATAATATATGATTGTAAAAAAACCCAATTCTGCTCACCTTCTTCTCATATGACAAAGGAGAATTAGAATGAACAGTCCTGCGGCTCCACCTGCAGCTCCGGCAATTTTTGGATATTTTCGGGCTTTTTCTATCATTTTTTTCCTAATGACCGAGGACCTGCTTGTACCAGGTGCATACTTATCATTTGTTAAGGATATAGGCAATTTTGAATCTGGAAAAAAACAAATCTTCTAAGTAAGGCAGGTAAGCAGGCAGGCATACATAGATACATACATAGATACATAGATACATACATACATACATACATACATACATACATACATACATACATAGATACATACATACATACATACATACATACATACATACATACATACATACATGCATATAGACATGCATATAGACATATAGACATATAGACATATAGACATATAGACAGACATAATTAAAAACTATGAATCTATCACCTGCAAAACACTAATCAAAACAACCAACCAATCTGAGTCATATTGTGCACGAGAGGTTACAGAATAATCGCTCTTACGTACGTAATTACACGAGGGAGTGGCTCTGGTGTGCCATGTTGCATGAGTAAATTGCAGTCTCTGAGAAAAGTGATTCTGCTTACCTTTTACAGGATCCGGAATTACTGTTGAAGAGATAAAAAATTAGAATCATTAATAAACCATCATATTTTCGGGCATCATCAATTCACTATCAATAGCTGCATACATACATACATACATACATACATACATACATACAAACAAACAAACAATAATCGCTCTTACGTACGTAAATACACGAGGGAGTGGCTCTGGTGTGCCATGCTATATGAGTAAATTGCAATATCTGAGAAAAGTGACTCTACTTACCTTTTACAGTATCCAGAATTACTGTTGAAGAGATAAAACATTTCAATCATTAATAAACCACCATCAATAGCTACCTCTTGTCGGTAAAGGCTATTTTTACATCGTATATATCATGATATCATATTACACTTCCATAATAAATAAATGATCACTGCATTCGATTTACCTTCAAAAAGTGGTGAATTATCGTAGGTTGTGTCAATTACTCAATTTTCGAAATGTTAAAATGACAATTGAAAGGTTAAACTTTATATTACGCATGGAACTGAGCATGAAATTTGATTCTTTGCTTGAAAGATATACACGATCTTTGCAAGGGCTGAAACAGCTTCAGATAGTCTTTCTGGTCTTTAGCTATGATTCGGTTGCATTGTTCAGCATAGTAGGTTTCAGAATACTATGCAGGGATTCAAAAATATTGCAATACTTTTAACATATATCTGAGCATTAGATAACTCTCTGGGGACAGTACACACTGATGTTTTGTTGACAGTTGACAACATCAACACATATGTTTGAGCGAGTGACTACATGTAACAATTATATATTATTCTATATAAGTTGTATTATGTATATGATGATATATGAATATGCAATTAATCTTTAAAAAAATGACTGATGCTAAACTCAGTTTGGTAGAATATATGTACATGACTATTTTGCCCTGTCTCTTCATTGGCGGATTCAAAAACGAACAAAAGTCCCTCTTAGACAGTAGTTTTCAGTGTTATATAAATGTTGGACAACTCTGGCTTAGGAACTCACATCAATTTACCCCCAGCTGGAGAACGAATCAGCGTTCTGCATGGAAAATGTTCTATAGGCCCACGACGGCATGATATGAATACGGCAAGCAGATACACGGACGATTGCAGATGAAATCGATCAAGTAAATAGATAGGTAAATATTGGTATACTACTCCTTATTCTGGATACATGCCAACCATAGTATATCGACATTTAGCACAGTTACTATTTTGTCTTCACCAACCAGATCCCAAGATTTGCACCATCATATCAATATACTGGTATTAGTCTCCCTCTTCTTGGATTCTGTTTGTGTCCCATCAGTAAAAGGACAACATTCTATTCCCATATTAGCTATATTCGTTCGCTTAAATATGTTTTCATACCTCTAACGTTAACCAGATTAGTTTTCCACACTCTGTCATCTGTAGCATCCTCTATTTGACAACTCCATTGCCCTTCAAATTCTTTCGTCACGCCGGTCAAGGTCTCGACGTTTGCCTGGCATTGTAAAAAAGAAGAAGGTATGATATTAATAACACTATTTATATGGTTAAGATGTTTATTTAGGAGTGCATTGAAGGTTTATTATGAGTGAGCCAAGCCATGGTTAAAATCCTCTATGTTTTTTTTTCGAAATAGGAAAGTAACAAATAAGGTCAAATGAACCATTTTAGGGGCCATTTTTCAGATAGTACAGACAATATCATCAATATTCCATTTTATGTTCGCTAAGATCAAAAATCAATAAACTGACAATACCCTGCCATACATGTTTTGCTGGGTTGTGCTTTTGATCGCCTTTGTCAGGACACACGAAAATTCTTCACTTTGTTTGTGTATTTCCTTTTTCCCTTTTAAATACTTCTGTGTGTCCCACTCGGATGTAGCATGTCTAAGACACGGGTTGGGCAGTGTCTCAATTAAATTATTGTTGTCATTCTACAAAGCAATTACTTTATCTATCATCTATCTGGCTATCTTTATGGAAAAAAAATCTTACAGATAGAAAGGTATCCAAACATCCAATGTCCCTGAGAAATCAACTGTCTCATGAAACTTTCCTCAATTAATGAGCTAATTGTCTTGCCATTTCATGCCCTAATATGTGGACACTGTTGTTCTACCTATTGAAGATGGAGAGCATACCTGAACTGAATTACATTTCAGAAACGCAAACTAATTTAAACATAAGTGTTGCAATATTTGAGAAATTTCTAGCAAAAGTTTGGCGGGAAATGAGTGTGAATCATTTCTAAAGGAATCTGAAAAAATCATTGCAAAAATAAAACCGCCAATGTTCTTCACTGGTGTGCTATGGAGTGGCGTGTCACAACCGGGGAAATTCAAAAGAAAGCTCTGCCCAATTCGAGGCGTGCCATCATGATGAAAAGGGAAAAATGCGAGAATGCGAAACATGGGGAACACAGATGTCAAGTGAAGAAGTGTGCTTGATTCTTTGTGATATGGATAGAGAAATTGTGATGAAGCAAAGCCAGCACACCATGGTATTTTCATGTGATACATATGATTGTCAGGGCCGTAGCCTGACCATATTGCCAAGGGGGGCAGCACTTTGTCTTGGTGCAATCATACATTTAAAATTTAGAAATGTGCTAATTTATATAAATGTGCATGTAATTTACATAATATAGTATATATTTTAGCATACGAAATTAAATATCATATGTAAGGCCAGAAGAAAAAATGCTGGTCAACGGGTAACCTAACCCATCACATTGGGTAGGTTGGTCGATTTCATTTTTTCACAATGTTTGACAAGGATAATACAAACCATATATAACGTTAGCAAAATATTTCAGGTCGGGTTTAGATAGAACTTATTCAGTCATCTTGATACTATCTCTTGCAATTTGTCTGCATAAGAAAATAGTGTTGTTCCTCTTACTATCTCTTCTTAAAAAATGTTAAGCCCGCCAAATCAAACTCAAGCATTATTTTAGCCACCCCTTCTGATATTAAAATCATAAAGTACAATGATGCATAAGAGAAAACCAACTACAATAATACTCCGAACGAGATTACTTTACACAGGATGTGGATAATAAGGAGATGTCTCTAATTAGCTCTAACCTATACAGGGAGGTACTTAGCCGGACACCTTTCATCTTGTTGTAGGGGAAAGACAATTGTCACCTTGATTGCTACTGATTGGAAGGAGACAACTCCAAGTGTGGAAAAAAATTGAAAAAAAAAGACAGTGTAGGAGGCAATTTAGAGGTATAAAATATCAAACCATAGACATAATTTAAAGTCTTACAATGCTTGAATATGGTAATAAAATACCAGAATTGAAACAATTATGCTATGCATTACATATTATCTGGAAGTGGCAAAGGTGAAAGATATTTTGCGGATGTGCACTTTGTAAATGACTTCTCTTGAAGTTTAATTTGGTTCCAAAAAATTCAAAAGCGAAACATTTCAAAACTTTTAGACTTTTGATGGCCCAGTGACTGCTCAGTCCACTATAATGGTCGTAAACTTTTGTTCTATTCGTTTTAGTGCACATTGGATATGCAACAGCTTAATTTAATCTCAATTCATGCTTGTATGCATCATCAGAGCCAAGTAACCACTGTATAAGATATTATATAATTTGGAATAGACTCAAATGTGTGTTGTTACATGAACTATTGAAATATCCTTAATTTTGAAAAAAATGCGAAGCCCGCATGAGGATATATTGCCCATCACCAGAAAAATATATGGGTAGGTTGAACAGCTTTTTCATTTTTTCCTGGCTTAATGTCGTATCTTTCAAAGTAGTTGCCGAAAAGATATCACATTCAAAGTAAAAAAATGGATGGTGCTTTCTCAAATAAGTAACACAACAAAATAATCATTTTCTTAACCCAACTACTAAAACTTTTATGGCCGCGTTTATGTTGGAACCCAAGGTGAACTCAGTGGATTCTCCTTGTTATCATCATTATAATGGAAATGGAAGTTTGGATTTTGATATCGAAGGTACAGCTCTGTTTACAAATTCAGGGCCATTCTTTCCATAGCAAACTGTCGCTTCAAAATGAATTGCGGAATAACGGTAGTGTCAGTGTGCAATGAGATAATTATATCAAACATTTTAACCAAATACAACGTCGAACACAATTATTGAAAGTGGATCTTCAAAGAGTGGATCTTAAACTGCGTACCTAGTTTTTTAAATAGTTTTTTCAGGGCCACCAAATATTCCAAAAAGAGATCTGCTGTTTTATCAGTATGCAATGTTTAAATATAAGATCGAGCGCATCTTCGGGGTCACGGCACGCAGCATAGCAGGCGACCTCACTTGAACGACTTTTCCGTCTTTTTTTTAGTTTCACTCGCTGACATTATAATTGCGACTTGCAATCTTCAAATGAAGGAGACTTTCAAGACTGTACTGTTACTCGAGGAAAATACACAGTGCATGTGCGCACTTCTTTTAATTTGCTGCAAAAAGTTACAATTTTTAACTGGACACATTTTAGTCAAAGTTTAGCAAGCGTACAATAAAGATATAAGATGCATATTAGCGAGGAGACAGTGTACAGTCAATGGTGAACCATCAATTTAAATCGTGTATGCTAGGAATGGTAAATAACGATTTTAAAAACATCGCTATGTATTCAAAAGTAGCTTTTTTTCTTTCTTTTTTGTTTTACAAAATCTCAGGGGGAGGGGGCAGCTGCCCCCTCCCCCCCCGCAGGCTACGGTACTGATTGTTTGATCTTCTCAATGAAGATTGAAATAAATATAGTTGGGGAGTTCTTAAAATTGTTCGACATTCCACGATTTAAAGGAAAATAGACCCTTTACAGTTTTTGTTAATTACCTTTTCTGGAAAATTTTGAAAAGGATTTTAATGATGGCCACGAATAGCTATTGATTCAAGTTGTATGCATTCGAACAAAAATACGAAACAATGACAATGGTCTGCCGACACCATGGCAGTGTGTGTTTACGTAATTGATTCAGCGATGTCGAAACGTCCAAAGTTGTCATGATTCTTCTAAAATATCATTAATTAAACTTTCAAACTTTCACAGGAATAAATATATTATTACCACGTATTTCCATTTAGCTGGAAAATACTAGTAACATATGGCTATGTCAATTCAAGTCGATGACTTGTAATGAAATGATTAATTAATATGACAGGGCATCAAGTCCCATGATACCCACCTCTTGTGGTTTAAGTGCGCCATAGCTTTTGAACAAACGACCGTCTTTGTACCAAGACATGACGCTACTCGGGAAAAGTAAGCCTAATGAGGCACCATTACAGACCATCTGTAAATCTTCATTTTCTCTCACTGATATAGTAACTCTATTTGTCTCAACTGTAAATAATAGAAGATTTTATTAAAAATTCAGGAGTCAGTAGATTGTTGAGTACGGCTATATTGAAGTGTCAATTTACAGTTTCCGGATATAATGCATAATACCACGCACATGCCAAGTTGTACGTATTCGAACAGAAAGTACGGGATTTTTTAGTCATTTAGGTCACGACAATGTGCATCATACGTTCTGCCATTTTGGTCCCATCTTTCTACAATGTGTCACTGAATGTGCTATGATCTACTGAATTTATAACAATACTATGGAACTCGGAACTGAAAGGGTTAAGGACATCATTATTATTAATAAGGACATTTTTTTAAATCATAAAGAATGTCAATAAATCTCACCTGTTAGTGCATAGAAATTAACAATTAATTTCTCAGCACCTCTAAAATCTACTTGACAAATATATACACCACAATCTCGTTGCTGAACGTCCTTCATCACTGAGAAAAAAGAAAACATAAACAGGTTAGGTTAACAATATACCGGGCGTTTTTTCTCGCTATGGTTGTTTTCCATAAGGTACATTAATGATGTGATCAGGTGGTCGGCTCTAACATGCAAAGTACACTTCCCTACATTTAACCGCCACAATTTAATTTGTACGCACAAAGACTGAAGAATCCATTTGAAGTGCATGTGTGTTTTATTACATTATTACAATCAAAATGAAAA
Organism: Glandiceps talaboti; assembly: GCF_964340395.1. Taxonomy (NCBI): domain Eukaryota; kingdom Metazoa; phylum Hemichordata; class Enteropneusta; family Spengelidae; genus Glandiceps; species Glandiceps talaboti. Next base: position 4,168,379 of record NC_135564.1, on the reverse strand, counting down.
GATCTGAAACAAAACGCCTCCTGGCGAGACAAAAAATCTCCAACAGAGATATTTGTCTAGCAAGAACATAAAATGTACAAATTTTAGTAAGATTTCTGTTGGGCCAGACGATCAAATGTAGCCCTGTTGATAACATTTTTGTTGATCCAAACGACGTTTTGTTTCGGGTCTCGCGATTTTCATTGTAATAGCCACACCGATGACACCGATGACTACCGACCAAAGGTGATAAAACAATTTAAAGTACCTAAAACTCCGTTATCCACAGTCACACGTCTGCCATCCAAAGCAATAGGTTGCTGGTTTTTCTCCCAAGTGACTAGGGCATCTGGGTAAACCTTGAGGACATAGTCCATGTCCGTACATGACATGACGACCATATCGCCTTCTAATTTGACCAAATTATTATCAGAACCTACCAATGGAAAAAAAATGAAGACCTTAATACACGCAATCTCAATATAAGAACTGGTCTGGCACTTACAATCGTAGTCTTAGTAGGGACTAAATATATTGACAAGTTTTGAAATACAATGTATCATTTATTTTGGTTACCCCTCCCCCAACACATACGTAATTGGCCTGGTTGTGCAAAGCAACGCCTTAAACTCAAAAGAATGAAAAAACTCATAATGCAGCACAAAGCCCTATGGGTTATTTTTTGTTGACATAATTCCCAAGGTGTAGTCACTACTATTACAATATATGTAAATAAATAATGTCTTCTGTAACCTATCATGTTATATGATGCAACAAAGTCACGTAAGTGGAGCTGTAGATCAAAGAACGAGTTGATATGCAAGTGACTTACGCTTCAGTTTTTGTTCCAGTTTATGTTTTATATCTGAAATACAGTAAAACGTATGTGTATTAGACATTACTGTAGTTAAGTATTAACAAACCGTCGTCTCGCTACTAGTCAAATATCTTCCTAACATTACTACATCTTACTGTCTTACTTGAGACATATCGTTTTAGTAATATTTCAACAGTACATCGTAGCATCTAACACGACAAATGTTGAGATACAATAAACAAATTTACATATTAATCCTGTAACATGCCTGAAAGACTACACTTTGTTACAATGTATGTTACAGTGTTACGATGTATGTTACAGTGTTGCAATGTATATGATTAGCAATGACATGCTAAGTTAACGCTAGGTCACACAAAAATGTTGGTTAGAATTTTGTTGCGCCAGACGATAAAATGTAGCAATGTTAGTGTATGAGATTTGTTGCGCCAGACGATAAAATGTAGCAATGTTAGTGTATGAGTTTTGTTGAGCCAGACGATGAAATGCAGCAATGTTATCAATGTTTTGATGACTCAGACCATAAAATGTAGCAATGTTAGTGTATGAGATTTGTTGCGCCAGACGATAAAATGTAGCAATGTTAGTGTATGAGTTTTGTTGAGCCAGACGATGAAATGCAGCAATGTTATCAATGTTTTGATGACTCAGACCATAAAATGTAGCAATGTTAGTATATGAGTTTTGTTGAGCCAGACGATAAAATGTAGCAATTTTAGTATATGAGTTTTGTTGAGCCAGACGATAAAATGTAGCAATGTTAGTATATGAGTTTTGTTGAGCCAGACGATAAAATGTAGCAATTTTAGTATATGAGTTTTGTTGAGCCAGACGATAAAATGTAGCCATGTTATCAATGTTTTGATGAGCCAACAATGGTTTTACTGTTAAACTGAATCCATTATATAAAAGTAGATGAGTAGACAAGAAATTTATCACCTAAGAGACCAAGGACGAACTATAATCACTAATCAGTTAAGAGTTGTATTGATTTCAATAAATGACCCCGAGACATGGAGGTGACAACTTTGGATAATTACGATAAAGGACTTCTTCCTCAGAAGAACACACGCTTTCGACTGACTTATCCCTATAATGCTTACAAAATGTCAATGAATTGCCGTACTCTGCATAAATTCGCGTTATTATGCGCTAAATCCCATAATATATCGAATACATGGTCAATTTTATAAATGCTAGCTGTTCGTCTTAATGACATAATTATGACCAAAATGGAAGTCGACAACTTGATTGCTATTTCATATGCTAGTCACTCAGCTGTAAAAGAAAAATGTATAGGTCAAACGTTTACACCTTTGGGTTGAAGAAACTTTAAATTGTATATGTGCTAAATGACTCAACCCTTGAACACTATTGTTGTTTACCTTTCATTTTCTTGGTAGATACTGACGGCACACAAAATACAACATAACCTTCACAAAACAGCAGTGCCACTAATCGGTTATATGATTCATGACAACGTTTTTACATCAAATGAGCAGTTGACTGATAATGTCGTCGAATTTTATTTATGGTCAGTTAGCAATTGTCTTGGTTAAATGAAGCAATATAATGTTTAATCAGCGAATTCAAGGGTTGCACCATTATTGGAGAAGATAAGTAGAAAACAGACGTAATAGTCATCTTACAAATTGGAGAAAACATTTATTATTGTGAAACCTTCAGCGCTAGGAGCTGGTTTGTGGTGCTGTGTTGTATCATGGTTACTTCATCCCATCCGTGCAAAGTCCGACCAATGAAAATTTACAATATGGATACACAATGACATACTACGATAAATCAAGCTATAGGCAAGCTAAGATGGATAGAAATTAATAGATTACACACGTGGTGCCTTAGGATAATGATAATAATGTTGACACTGAACGACTCGAGGTTGAATTGCTGCCATTTGAGGAAACTTTGCTATCAGAGACTCCACCCTTCTATGAGTGTAATTAACATGTTCCAACAATATGTTTAGTTTGTGTCTATCTTTGTTTCCCTAGAGCTTGATTTTCCGCAGTAGTGTCTTGGGTACACATTTATACATCTACCTGGTGCAAGTGTTGGCAAAGGACAATTATCCAGCTTACACGCCTCTTTTTCCTCACTTTGTCCCCTACATTCTGACCCACCGTATTCTGGTGGCATACACGTCCTAGACCTTTTACGAGTACCTTCTCCACAAGTTGCCGTGCATTCTGCCCAGTCAGCCCATTCTAACCATTCTGCATTTGATGGACATGGTATGTGTGTAGAGCAAATCTTTGCTTCTATTTTTGTACCCGGACATTCTAGATGAAAAAAATCAATTACATACACCTGTAAGGAACTGTGTTCGTAAGGGGAGGTAATGTCATAACTCTGTCTGTCTGTCTGTCTGTCTGTCTGTCTGTCTGTCTGTCTGTCTGTCTTGCTGGTTGTTGATATTGGATCACAAAAGCTGCTACATCGACTCTTTAAATGAAACTTGATACTCAGTCCCTGTAATAGCAAGAGTAGCTAATTGTCGACAAAACGACATGTGTTTATCAAATTCAGTCCTATCAGCTGTTTCGGATAATGGTGCATCCCCAGTGCGTATTTATCTTATTTGTATGTCTTTGTAAATTGAATGTGTTCTTTGTATATGCACAGATTTGAAACGAAATAAAAGCAACTGTTCAATAGTGGTAGCACTGTACCAATATTTCCAAAAATCATGCCATACTTACCGGAGGGAATGTGACTTTCACACTGGCGTGTTCTTAGATTTACACCTTCACTACATGTTACACTGCAATCGTCAGACCATGGTGCCCAAATACTCCAACCACTTGTCACTGACATAAAAATATGATAGATATGCGAATGTTATATTTATAATATCCACAGTAAGAGTGTACATATAAGTTTTACAATCAAAGTGTGTATTTATAATTACGAGAATCGTACAGAGGTAACATACATTGAATATAGCATTTGGTTAATTTATTGGGATATTTGAGCAATGTTCAAGTCGCCGGGCTTTTAACAGTCTTAATTTGATTATTTGTTTTTTAAACAAAAGTTAAGTGAATTCATTCATTTGATGTGAAATATTGACGAGGGTGAGATATTTGTAAACAGTCGGCTGAACGCCCGAGACTATTAACTGTCAACAATAACAAACAAAACATTTCAGGACATTTTCCCTTACAAAACTAAAAATGAATAACAAACTCAAAAATAGCTGGAGAATTTGAGGCTCAAAAATGTCCCGGAGCACTGGTGTCACGAGCCCCGTCTAGACGTAGGTCGTCCTACCTGAGGCAGTCCCGGGTTCTACCTGAGATAGGATAGATTTGTGTCTACACGTAGGAATGTTGCGGCGCGCGTTCCCGCCTGACTCCGTCCAGACAGTAGTACCTAGGACGAAGTCAGGAGGGTTTCAGGAAACATCTCGAAGGTGTCCTTAGTCAGGACGGTTTCAGGACAGGTTGGGACGCGTAAAAACTTACGCCGTGTAGATGGGGCTAGTGTAGCAATACACATGGTTCTAGAACTACTGCTCCCGGACAACCTCCGGATGAGGGCCCACGTACGCGCACTTGATTGGAATAGATAGCAAAGACAATTGGAAGAAGGATGTCCATAAAGATACACAGTACAAACTTTATTGCATTTTTCTATGATATGTACAGGTAAAACATATTTGATATGTTTGTCATATTCATGCAAAACAGTTAGTGAAGAGGGAGGGGGGGGGGAACTTTGAAATGTTCACATTTATGTGTTCTTTCTCATGCGAAACATGTCGTTACAGTTTACATAAAAACTGTAAACATATGGGCTATTCCCTAAGAAAGACATAGAATTCTTAAAATCTTGCACGAAAGTAGATATCCTGTCTTCCTATTGTAACGTTTTCGTTTTGGTGGTTCAGATTCTCCAACAATCATCTCGTTGATAACAATCATCTCGTTGATATGGTCAGTGTCCATTTGATAAATCGGTCAGAGTTTATTTGATAATGGTGATTCAATTGTTGCCAAGAACGTACTTTTGCGTCATAGATTCACACAACCTATCAAACCCCTGCAAGAATATTGATGTGGGCTTCGACCTCCTATATGTATGGCAAATATATTCACACGTTGGAGAGGACATCATTATCACCCTCCATACTAATCGGCACATTATGTGAACATGTATGGGAGGATACTCTTTTTCATGCATATGACAGATTGAAGTAGACATTCAGGGGTGGTGGTGGGGGGGTTATCCTATGTCGGGGGGAATTGTCAGGGAGTGTGGCAATTGTCCTAGAGCCATATATGTGCCGTGATAAAAAATTATTGAAATTCAAAGAGAACTTATTAAATCATAAGATCTGGCATTCTACAAGTATTATGTAATATATATATTTACCTTGTGGAACTAACTGAACCGGACATGCATCAAGTGTACATGTCCCAACTTCTTCGTCTGGTCCATTGCATTGCAAAGCGCCATTTTCTGGTGAAATACATTCCCTTGACCTTCGACCTTTACCCTCTCCACAAGTTTCACTGCAGTCTGTCCACTCAGTCCATATCGACCACTCTCCAAGCACTGGACATCGTACACCAGTGACACAGCTTATAAACTCTCTCTTCTCCCCTTCACATTCTGTATATGATGGACAGGAATATAGTAGCTCAATCAATGTAACATATAGGTACGTGAGAAAACACGGAAGAAACCAGAGAATATGTTTATTGTGCGATTCAAATGAAGTCGAAGATGAATATCATTTTTTATTAGTATGTTCATTTGTCAATCATAGGGAAAAATATATTTCTAGATTTTACTTTGATCCTCCGTCTGTACAGAAATTTGTCGATTTACTTTCTTCTAACAATGTAGATACACTACAACGTCTCGCAGTATTCTTATTTCATGCCATGAAACTGCGTAAAGAAGTAAACAGAGTTATGTAACAGTTTCATTGCCTTTTCAATACTGCTTTACTGTAATATTGGTATATTGTATCTATGGGCCGATGGCCTCCGAATACGGAATAAATAGACCACATTCAAATAGGTACGTGAATTGCTCATTATAAAACAACAATTTGTGATAACAATCAGAACAATTGAAGAGAAAACGTTCAGGATTTTTCATATACTGTCTTATATTTACTTATCTTCTTTTTAAGGAAAAAATATCTTAGTTAACAAATTTTGATTTTCAGTAAATTTTGACAAAAGTGTTACTTGATAATTATTGAAACTTATTTTTACCTTTCCCATTACAAGCTTGGGATGGGTTATCACACTGTCGAGTCCGTTCCCTAACACCTGGTCCACAGGTAACACTACAATACGAGGACCACATTGACCAATTATTCCAGCCACCATCCACGTCCGCCAGGAAAAACGCTATAAAACACACATTTGGTTAATATAAAATCTGTCTCCATCACTTCTATAGGCTTTAGTATATAGTCCAGTTGCCAGAGGTGGTTTTGGGGGGTTAACCATGCAATGTGAGTTATATGATATTTTTTTGCAGATTCCACCTCAGAAAGGTGTCCTGTTAGCATATCTGACGGGTGCCACTCGCGCACCCCTGGGCATTTTGTTATATCGCGAGGAAACCGAAATACCATGTATTGTTATAGGTAAACACATGTTTTGGTAGGCTTAATACTTACTGCCTATAAAACCATGTCAAAGTTACTTAAAAGTCATATTTACATGTTACACACTGTATATTATGAATAATCAGTCAATTACAAATATTTTGTCAAAAGTTCTGGATATTAAAATATCACAATTAGGCCAAAGGTCAACAAAATGTCGCCATTTTCAGTTAGTATGACTTATAGGTAGTGGATGTATTTTCTGTGTATCGTGTGGGTACATCCATGTATCATATAAATTTTATTTCGCCATATCATATAGACAATGTAACAATATCCTTTCACAATCATGACAATGGCCTAAAATGTAATAATTGTCAGTCATTTTTTTGGCATACCAGACAATAAGATGTAGCCATGTTAGTAGGTAAATTGTCGATCCAGGCGACGATTTGATTCTACCCAAGTGGCCATATGTCATTGCTCTGGAAGACCTACCGGTACCAATATGGGTAAAGTGGTCTTGTACACCCCCCCCCACACACACACACACATTACACGTCAACAGGGTATCCATGGAGATGTGTTACCTTGGCAATTATCCAAGCAATCGATTACTTCCTCTTTGATATTTGAGTTTTCACCACCAGGACAAATGGCTATTCGACCGCTATCACCATGTACAGATATGATTTTACTCGGACATACTCGGAATCGGGTTTTTGTGCCTTTGCCATTGACGCCATTACCATTGGTACATGGCAACCATTCCTGCCACTCGTCCCATGTAGACTTGTAAAGACCTAAAAAGGAGATATGATATGGTATTGTTATTGTATCGTCTCGAAATAAAAATAACAAACTAATTCATACTTCAAGACAAAAAACCAACACGTTTACAACCGAAATAACGGTTTGCTATAAAGTACATTCCTCTCATCGTAATAGTGGTTAGAGAAGTCATCGATATTTTTCTATGTCTCTTACTGACTATCAATAATAATTGTATTTGGTACGTACGTAAAGGTAAAACGTAATGTAATACTAAGGACGTGGTTTATTTACTAGTAAAAACATTTCCCCAAACACTGTACTGATTGTTTGTCTGAGAATAACACATTTCCGGTTTTTTTGTATGTGAAACCCTCCTGACTTCGTCCTATGTACTGTCAGGACGGAACGCCTACACATTGCCTTTAGAAGTAAAAACCTCCAAGGCTTCTAGGGGAGACCCCCTACACCCCCACCCCAGTCTCAAAGCTCTTCCTTCTACAGCTTACTGTCAGATGCTATGAAACTTTATTTACGGGGGTCAGTGACTTTTTGTCGGCCCAATGGAAAGAAAACACTCACCCCCCCCCCCCAAGCTGAATGTTTGAGCTCACCAATCAAGTTTCCGATTTGTATTTTCAGTGTGTCATAATACCATGGCATAAAAACTGTCAATGATGTTTATTTAATTGAAAATCAAACATGTATGAAATATGTAGTTTTCTAAATAAATAGATAGATAGAACAGCATCTTTTTACTCTCTAATACCCTGTGCGAAAACTAAACAGAAAATTGTAGCAACAAAAGTAGGTGTTCAACATTGACGTAAAAAAATCTGGATATCTCAAAGAAGCAAAGAAAAAAAAGTTGCCAGCATAAGCGACGGAGAAGAAAATATAAAAATAATTCTCAGGCAAGCAGGTGGGGAAAAAATAATGACTCTCTACCAATCTTCCAAGCCCTCCCCAGGATATCGAATGGTCTACCCCTTATATTTAATTGTTGTATTTTAATAGATAACTGTTTATATGTGCTCATACCGGTTTTATTTTGTTTAGATAATATGATGTACAGTATGCAATAGACCTTTGAAACAATCAATGGCCCTTGGCTAGAGCTAAAAGTACATTATAAACGATGAATATAAAACGATAAGATCCTCACCTTGGCCATGACATGATACCCTATAACAATCTTTAAACTTTCGATTGGTATCTCCTGAAAGTCTTTCACATGTTTGCTTTTTTATTGTCTCAGTTTTGTCATTCGTCGTCTGAAGACATTTCCGTTCCTGCCCAGATCGACCAATTGGCGTGTTACACACACGAGAACAAGACGTCCACGGTTCCCATTCAGCCCAGAAAGCTATTTAACAGAGGATAGCAGAGCAGAGCATAGCATAGCATAGCATAGAATAGCAGAGCAGAGCAGAGCAGAGAAAAGCAGAGGAGAGGAGGGGAGAGGAGAGGAGAGGAGAGGGGGGAGGGGAGCGGATGGGAGAGGAGGGGAGGGGAGGGGAGAGAAGAGGAGAGAAGAGAAGAGAAGACGAGAGGAGAGGAGAGGAGAAGAGAAGAGAAGAGAAGAGAAAAGAAGAGAAGAGAAGAGAAGAGAAGCAAGTAGAAGGGTAAGAGTGAAGAGAGAGAGAGAAAAGGAACATGATTGGACAAGCGGAGAAGAGAAATGGCACGAAAAGAAAGACCGGCGAAGGAAAATATGTTTAAAATTGAAAGCAATCACGAACTACCATTGCATTGGTCGGTAACATCGCGTGTACTTGATTTGAATGATCGAGTGAAGAATGTTTTCGAAGAAAATACAATGTGGTGTATTTAACTGTAACTTCACTCTCAAGTACAACTTCATCGACTTCTTTCGTAACGTTGAAGTCTGGAGATCTAGATCTTATGATATCAAACGACAGTAATTATACTTCTTTGTAAACTTAAACTTAAACTTAAACTTAAACTTAAACTTAAACTTAAACTTAAACTTAAACTTAAAAGTTGATTTTCTATGATTCTACCACAAACAGCATTAAAAGGCCGCGTGTCTATTGTGTCCATTACTTTCTGAATCAAGTTCATTAATCCACCTTATCATTTGTTTGATTTATCAAACATTAGATGATAAATCAGTGACCTAGATATGTTCTCAAAAGTATCCCTCCCTCCCCCCCTGTCACCAATGAAATCGTCCCTCTCTCTATCTTTATGATGTTAGTGATCAGCCAGTTATTAACTCTATTCTCCCTACATGACCAAGTCAGCTGTAAAGGATATCACATAAGTGCTACTTCCAATACTCAGTTAACTGGAAACATAATGCAGTTCAATATGACTTCCAATATTGGTGTCATTTATAACAATTATATGGTATCAATACATAATATCATGGCCTCATAAATGTAGCTTGCAAAAAGTATAGTGAGAAAGCGGATATTAGGAATATCGATTCGACTATCCCCTACTCATCGATTAATATAAATGCTTGTCATTTTAGCGGTAGGGTATTTATCCTAACGTATTTCCTAAAACCAATTTACTTTGGATTTTATATTTCTTGCAGCTAGCTACAATTTCCCTCGGGTCATCTATAATTCATCAGGGGAAGAGATGCTAAGTACTTTACATTACACGCATGTTGCAAACACAGCAGATTATGTGCACCAGTTTTTGCCAGTACTAACCCCCTGTACTAGTACTGTGCGACGCGACTCTCGCTCATGATCATCACGACAGCAAAGCTCGTCTTGGAATATACGCGGCTTAAATCCCATGACAAAACTGTCACAAAAAAACAGAACCATTTGAAAAATAGATACAAATCAGTAAGAATAGCGGGTTTGCGACGACGCGCTCTGCCTAACTTGAGATAAAAGTAATTCATTGATGTATGGAGTATGTATGGATGAGTTGGATAGTACGTAGATAGAAGTGTTGGCAAGTGATACCATGGATCTATATAGCATGTCGTTCTACATACCTGGTAAATAAATGTATAATGAATATTGATTTATGTAAATTAGATTTACTACTCACTGTTTTCACGGCTTTGGCCAAAGACCGCTACGAATGATGTTCCTGTGAAATGAATTAATTGCGACAGTTATAGAGGTTAACCTATATGTTAGCTATACACTGAATTACATAGTTAGATCCAAAACAAATATTTGGCATTGAACTTAATGGCGTCATGGGGTATTGCTCTCAGATCGGCTCCTAATGCATATGATTTTTAAAAAAACCAATTATGACATGAGTCTATCTGCTAGACCTCTGATGTTCTTCCGACACAATTTATGACACACAATCGAACATCAATATCGAGGATGGAACATCCAAGGGCAAGCCCTCACTGCGAACTTCGTTCGCTTATTGTATCAGAAGAAAGCCCGAACGTCTAGCAGCAAGACTCGTATGACATAGGCCTTTACGATATACTAACAATACTACAATAAATGTATTAAAGGGTCAATCAAAAATCATATTGCTTGAATTTCTAATTTTGTATAAAGAGCTTACTACTGCTCTGCCTGGATTGGCAGAGAGTTTTAGTCGTCTTTGTAGATAAATTACACTGACAGGTGTCAATTCACTTTCTATAACGATAAATTCAATCAATCTACGAAGAGTAGACAGTCAGTCATCAGTTCATTGTTTCTGACAGGTGCAAAGTAGCCTGTCGACAGTCGCTCGCGCCTTTTTTTCCCGATGATTTTATCTAAACTTATGTCGTTGCCGCGCTCCGATCCGGCGCAATAGCGGGTTTTCACCTAAGCACTTATACCATAGACCCTCCACCAACTTAAAATGTTGAAATATTTGCAGCAATTAACGATTATTCCTCATTTTGACTTGTATTTATCAGTTATCTACCCTGACTACTTTCAAAGGAAGCCTTTAAAAACTGTTTTAACCGAGAGTACTACTAGTATTGATGTTTTGTGTTTGTTCAACGGATTGGACAAGATATTTTTATGAACTTTTTTTTTTTGCCGTAGGTGAAACTGGAGAGGATAAGTAGCATAACAAAGTTATAAGCTTACTTCGCATTCGACAAGCTTGGAACCCCCCCCCCCCCCCCAGTAGGTTGTCGAGCAGCTCAGTTACGCAACCTTTTACCGTTATTTGTACTTAGTCTTTGTCAGGATAATTTCCATACGTCAACTTTCGTTGGAGACAAATATGTCAATTTATTATTGACCTTTTCGTTGGTCATTTCGATTTATCCGTTGCACGTATTAGCATAACAATGGATTTTCGTCGGCTTTCGTACTAAATGTTTTCGTTCTAAAATTTGCATACGTCCACTTTCGTTGACGTTAAATATTATCAATAGATTAATGAGCTTTTCGTCGGCCAAGTCGATTTATAAGTCACTGTATTTGCATAACAATAGATTTTCGTCGGTTTTCGTTCTAAAATGTGTTTTCGTCTGTTTTTGTTCTAAAATTTGCATACGTCCACTTTCGTCGGCGTTAAATATTGTCGAAAGATGAGTTTCGTCCACCCTGTCATAAATTCTGGTCGTTTCCTATTTGTGTGAACAATGACCTGTTCTGATGACGTTGGACGACATCCCTTATTCTACGTCTCACTACAGTAGCAGAATGAATAATGTAAATGTCTTGCACATCTCGAGAAAGAATGCGTAAATTTGCACGGACATGATCTGCTATCAGTTGATAATTGTTAGCATACTGACCCATAGCTTCCAAAATCAATTGACGTTCGGTACGTTTCACAGGAACCTGGATAACACGACCGCACCCGGCCATTTTTGCACGACAATTCCCTGGAGCACGTGTTCGAATTACTTTGATAACTAAATTCTAACATATTACATGAATTCTATATTTAAAAAGAATTAGAAGGAAAGTGAACAGATGGTTCAAATCATGCAAAATCAATACGTTCTCGCCTCAAGCTTGCAATTCCAAGCCCATCAACCAATCGCCATGTTCTTTTAATTCATTAACACCTGCAAACAGGTGTACAAGAAATGTATTGACAAATCTGTAAGCTTGTGATAATGAAATGCAAGTTACTTGACAAAGGAAACGTTCTCTTTCGCCCACTCGGGCTGAAGACGTTAAATATTGTCAATAGATTAATGAGGTTTCAGTCGATTTATACGTGGCATCTATTCATGCTTACGTTCGTATTTGCATATCAATAGTTGTCCGTCTGCATATATCGTTCGTCTACGCTTAGGTGAAAACCCACTTATACTACTCATAATCGCATACTGCTATCGGGCCTTCGGCCCTCGATATCAGTATGCGATTATAGTACTGTTGCGCCGGGAAACGCAGGGAAAAAAGGCGCGAGCGACTGTCGACAGTCTACTGCAAAGTAGCACTACTTAAAAGTTTGATACACTTTATAGGACAGTCAAAATCTTTGATTCTTCGCATTTAAATTTGCGTAGTTCCCTTTTGAATGTGCATTTGCCACTGACAAAAAACAGTATCGTTCGGAAACGTTATCCCATTGGTTTGTTGAATGCATTCTGCCATTCTTTCGGAACCTACCTGTAAATATCAAGTAAACAGTAAAAAGCAGTTTTCTTGCCTTCATCACACATTTTGGTAAAAGTGGGTGAAGTTAAAGGTGCGATGACTTTCTGTGTGAAGCTGGTACAGGAAAAGTCAACGAGATGGAAATGCAGCCGTTGTTTGCGTATGTTCTGGAACACCTGCAATGAACGTGAGTTTTCGAACTTTTTGGCGTTCGCGGTTCGTTCTACTTCCCAGGGGTCTCAGCGCTAATGCATACACGACATGAGATGGAATGCACGATCTGCCAGGAGATAGCTCTGGATGTATGCGCTACGATGTTCGACACGTCTTTCCATCTTGAACATCGTAGCGCATACATCCAGAGCTAGCCAGGAGAGTGCTAGTGAAACCGAAGGCTTGGAATAGAATGTTTATGGACAGTACCGTAGCCTGCGGGGGGGGGGGGCAGCTGCCCTCCCCCTGAGATTTTGGAAAAAGCAAGAAAAAAGCGACCTTTTGAATACATAGCGATGTTATTAAAATCGTTATTTACGTGAAGATTCCTAGCATGCGCGATTTAAATTGATAGGTGACTAAAGTGAAAGTGACTGTACACTGACTCCTCGCTAATATGTATCGTATATCTCTATTGTACGCTGGCTTAACATTGAATAAAAATGTGCCAGTTAAAATTTGTAACGTTTTGCTGCATTGCAAATTAAAAATTCTTTGTGCGGGAAAGTACAAAAAGAAGTGCGCACATGCACTGTTCATTTTCCGCAAGTAACATTAGTCTTGATAGTCTCCTTCATTTGAAGATAGCAAGTCGCAATTATAATGTCAGAGAGTGAAACTCCAAAAAAAGACGGAAAAGTCGTTCAACGTGAGGTCGCCTGCTATGCTGCATGCAGTGACTCCGAAGATGCGCTCGATCTCATTTACATCTTGTTCCTTATATTAAAACATTTCATACTGATAAAACGGGAGATCTCTTTTTGGAATAGTTTGTGGCCCTGAAAAACTATTAAACTAGGTACGCAGTTTAAGATCCACTCTTTGAAGATCCACTTTCAATAAATGGCCTCCTACACTGTCTTATTTTCAATTTTTTCACATTTGGAGTTGTCTCCTTCCAATCAGTAGCAATCAAGGTGATAATTGTCTTTCTCCCAAAACAAGATGGATGGTGTCTGGCTAAGTACCTCCCTGTATAAGTTAGAGCTAATTAGAGACATCTCCTTATGCATGTGAAATCCACATCCTGTCGAAAGTAATCTCGTTCGGAGTATTATTGTAGTTTGCTATCGCTGTAATGCATCATTAATTATACCATATAATTGTATATCTCCACTGTAGTGTAGGTGACAGAATGGGTGGCTAAAATAATGCTTGAGTTTCATTTGACGGGGCTTAACATTTTTGGAGAAGAGAGGGTGAGAGGAGCTACAACATTTGTTTAACTGTCAATTGTGTACATTTCCTAACTGTAGCTATGCAGACAAATTGCAAGCGATAGTATCAAGATGGTTGAATAAGTTCTATCTAAACTCGGCCTGAAATATTTTGGTATCATTACATATGGTTTGTTTTATCCTTGTCAAGCATTTAAAAAAATGAAATCTACTAGCTACCTACACAATGTGATGGGTTAGGTTGCCCGTAGACCAACTTTTTTATTTTTTCTGGCCTTGCATATGATATTTAGTTGCGTATGCTAAAATAGGTATTATGTAAATTGTATGCAAATTTATGTAAATTAGCCACTTTTCTAAATTTTAAATGCATGATTACACCAAGGCAAAGTTCAAAGTTCAAAGTTTTTTCACCAAATTGTGGTCAACTATTCAATTTCTACGGTCCAAAGAGGTTAATAAAAAAGTACACGCCACGTTTCGTAAATGAACATTCTATCACAACTAAAATTCTGAATTTTTAAAACCAGTGTGGGATTGAAAGATTTATTGTATCGTTTACCGTCTTCTGTATATTTCGAATTTGCGGGTATGTACTGGAAATATCTATCGAATTTGAACAATCTCAGAACAACCCAAGATCAACATTTTTCGATATCTCATCTTTCCTTTGCTATCCCGATAATTCCGTGTCTAAAAGATTTCCATACATTACGTGTTATGCATTCGACGTCTGGAAAACTGAAATCGTTGCCACATTCCTTCCTGCTGAGATGTGAAATGGCCAAATTTCGAGCCGGTTTTTTTGTTGCGGTAACCATTCACTGCAGAAGAATGGATGGATACGAGAATCGAACTTAGAATAGAATGAAAAACATTCTTGTCACATGATTTATTCCAGATGCTCTGGTTGGTTCGTATATGTCATGTAAATATTGGCGTCACAATGGGAATCAGCCAATCAATCCACTGCGTGCAACATGTTCGATTTCTACTTTCCCGTAATTTTCTGTGGTAAACAATGGAACTTGCAACGACACGATTCCAAACGGCGCATTGACGATTCCTCCTAATTCGATCTATACTGTTTCAAGTTATTACGGTCATTTTGACAGCGTATACGAAATTGCAATGGTATCATCAAATATTTCTGTTATTTGTTCATACGACAACGAACACCAACTGATATCAGTTTATTAGTTTGTGGTATTTTTTAATAGTAAACAAATGTATGTCCTAGCAAGCCAACAGTAAATTATCAGGACGGTTAGTAGTAGTATTGTCGGTGAATTGACATAATACGAGAACCCGCCCGTAATTCTTTAAATCAAAACTTTCCTTCTCAGATATATATGACGTCAGCACTTTGCACGTAGGAAATTTTACATCCTCTTAGATCTCAAGTGTATTGAATAGAATATTAATGTATATGGTGTTGATTAAAAAAGTAGGGCGTTAGGCGTACTTGTTTTATCTATAAGAACACTAGAGCTCTAAGAGGATGTAAAATGTCCTAAGTGACAAGATGAATGGCCCTGAGATATCTGCTAAGTATGCGAATTTCTAAGAAAGTGTTGGCGGTTTCAAGTACGTTTTGACGTGGACATTAACAATTTGTCGTAGGTAACATTTCAATCTCAACAATGAAGCAATATAGACAATACTTTATATAAATTACCATGTCTTCATTTTCATAAGATGCAGATAATACGTGACTTTAAAAGTTAACATTCAGTGGCTCGTTTCTTCAAAGTGCTGACGTAGGAAATTTTACATCCTCTTAGATCTCTAGTGTTCTTATAGATAAAACAAGTACGCCCAACTCCCTACTTTTTTAAATCAACACCATATACATCAATATTCTATTTTGGGTCTCGCTCGGAAATTAATGAATGTTTTACAGTTTGTGGTTCCGGGACAGAACACGACCTGTCCAACGCCCGAGACAACATAAAACTACCAGCACAAAAATGAAGGTTGAAAAAAATATCTTTCATATAATTGACTCTTTGTTGAAGGACGCGACGTGGGTGGATAAGAATCATGATTCCATAACATATCGAACAAAAAGGAAAATTGCCAGAATCAATTGACCATAGTTCACAGTCATCCAGACACGAGTCCGATAGACTCTTCTCAAACTCCAACCTCGAAGAGTCACCAAGGCGTTCGAATTCAGTATAGTGAGTAGTCCGAGAGATCATCGCCGTAATAATAATCTTTATCGTCATCCGTATAGTACTCGTAATCATCGCTGTACTCATCATCACCATCATCGTAGTAGTAGGAGTCATCGTTTGAGTATGATGGAGGAGATTTCTTAAGTTTTGCAAAGGACGGAGACAAAGACTTCTTTTGTTTTGCAACAGACATACGCGAGGATTTCACTTGTTTTGCAAAGGACTGTGGTTTACTTCTGTTTTTGTCGCTTCCCTTTTTTAGCTTCTTCCTAGATTTAAAAAAAAGAAGAGTGAACTTAAAATTAGCATTTCTGCGAACATTAATTGATAATCAGGGCGTTCCAAGCTATGCATGAAACATATTTAAGTGGCACAAACTGAGTTTATTTTATATATAAGCTTTTTATTCAAGTGAAAATACTTAAATAAATTATTTACGTTTCCACTTTCTTTGTTTTCCGTTAAATGTTTTATTTGGACCATTCATAACTAAGAGACTGAATTTATTAGTAAATATTTAAATATGACATTGGTTCGACAGATATCTTCAAACATGAAATAGGTACGATTTTCATCGTAAAAATGAAAGGAAAACGTCAGACTCGCTGATGATGTCAGGCTTTGTTTACGGACAACTCTTTTTACAATGTGCATACTTTCCTAAAAATGGCGTAAATAAGTTACCATATGCGTACTTTCCTTTACGTTTCCACTTTCTTTGTTATCCGTTTGGACCATTCAAAACTAAGAGACTGAGTTTAATAGTATTTACGTTTTGAATTCATCGATGTTTCGTATTTCGATGGTAGTGTGCCAACGTCATAGATTCTGTCCCTATTTACTATCGCAATCCAAAACGTGTGTTGTGATTTAGAGGTTTGTCACATAAACCCATAATAAATCAAATCATGTCAAAAAGATTGTGTTCTAGAGATGTTCTAGTAACTTGCCTGCATGTTACGAACATGATGACAGCTAAAACTATGAGAAGAAGACAAAGGGCGCCTGCAATTCCTCCTGCGACTCCCAGGTTTCCTTTCGCATTCTCGACAACCAGTTCACCCATACCTAGTGATTTGAAGAGACAATGGAAGATGAAGTTAGAGAACAAGGGTAGAAAATAAAACTTGGAGAGACACGCATTACCACAGCAATAGAGTTGTGTAACTGACTACATCAAAGTGATTTAAACTGAGTTCAAAGTGATTTAAACTGAGTTTATGGAACTTTCTACGCAGCTGAATATAACATAAAATTTAGTAATCTATACGTCTCAGAGATTACGATGCATGCCTACGATCGAAAAAAACCCCACTTCTGACGTTGTACAGGCCTAACAAGAAAAATGCGTGGTTCCGATTACCCTCAATTTTAGAAGAGGTGGGGTAGGGAGATTTATTTATTACAGTTTTAAGTTTTATATTGTCTTTTTAAGTTTATGTAAGTTGCCGCATCCACTGTTTCTAGCGACACCACACAATTTTCGCGATTTTATCTTTTTTTTTCTCGAACACGTAAAAAAAGAGTGTAGGGTCGGCGTGACAAACTAGGAGGTGGGGGTTATGTAACCGGAACCAAACAATTTTCAAGGCATAACATAAAATGGGGTACCATTATTATAACAATAATGAGTACTTCAGTAAGTATAAGATGCACTAGTAGATTTTATCATACAGAAAAATTACCTATCCCCCAAAAACAAACAAACAAACAAACAAACAAACAAACAAACAAACAACAACAACAACAACAACAACAACAACAACAATTCAGTTCAAACTCAGTTCATGTCCCTTTTAGCTGACATACATGAAAACAGTTCAAGCTGTGACGTCATACAGTCCTTCAACAAATCCAATTTCATTTATGGATTGAATAAACGCATGGTGCGTATCAAACGTGTATTCAAATTCAAGAACGCGAATAACCTCTTTCAAGAAAAGATTTACTGTCTGACTTACCTTTAGGGGGTATAACTGTGGGAAAGAAACAAAGAGATAACATTATTATTCATTATATTTGAATTAAATGCAAGCCTCAACTCTTGGACAGTACTCATCCTTCATGCTACGAACGCTGTACATGGTGAATAGTCAACGCGAAATCACCATTCGTTCATTTAAGAAGACGCCTTCGCTCATCGTTATAGTTTTTGCAGCTTCAATCTTTATCAGATTTTAATGGGACATTTCTGTCGTTTGTACTCTGTGTATTTTAACTGTGCATTCTGGATTTTGTGGATTGTTATTTGGTTTTAAAATACAGTATATAACATGTCTACTTTTTTATACTTTACTCTTCTGTACAGCATTAAAATGCAGGAAACCACATCACTATAATATTTCTCACGGCAGATAATACAGTTTTCTTGTTTCTTATATCTTGTATTTAATGGAGGGGCTGTTACCATATGTCTGGTTTCATCCATATTTTATCTCCAGCGTTCTAACACGATTACTCCTAGTATTCGCCTATTTATTCTTTCAGTTGTTATGTATTGTCTTTTGATATGATGTACTACCAACCTTGAATGTTAATGACGTTGGTTGTCCACTTTCTACCCGTAGCGTCATCTTGTATTTGACAAGTCCATACGCCCTCATAGTCCTTAGTTACACTCGGTACAAATTCGACATTGGCCTGAACAATAGAAATACGTTATCAATTTAGGTAACCCCAATGACGTGCTCGTTTTAATATTGCCTTAAAGACTCAAAAATGTTCCCGGCGAGGAAGAATGTTTGATAAATGGAAAAAAATGTCGTATGGCATGACACAATTCATCGCCTGCTGGCTCCACAAATATCTTGAGCTGACGATAAAATTAATATTTATCGAGCCAGACGGTTATTTGTTTCGTCTCAACAGATTTCCATTGTAAAGAACAAGTCTGATAAATACAATTTGCTCCCCTGTATGACAGCTGATTTTGTCTATTGTCTAGTGTCTTTTCAATTATTTGTAAACCAAATCTGTACTTTTTGTAATGTAACATAGTTTAATTTTAATATATATTACGTATATGTGACGTGTCAAACGTGACCTACTGACCTCTTGTGGTGTAATTCCTCCATAGTTCTTGAATACTTCGCCATCCTTTAGCCATGACATGACGCTGTCGGTGAAAAGTAAACCTAACGACGCACCATTACATACCAATTGTAAATCTTCCTCTTGTCTCACTCTAATACTGGCTTCATTTGTTTTTACTGCGAATTAAAAGTAAGAACCGAGATAGATACATGTATAGGATATAGATGCAGATACATATATATATATATATATATATATATATATATATATATATATATATATATATATATATATATATATATATATATAGATATAGATATAGATACAGATACAGATATAACGATAGATATAGATACAGAAACAGATATAGATACATGTATATATATATATATTTATAGATACAGATATATAGATAGATAGATATAGATATAGATATACAGATACGGATATATATATATATAGATACAGATATAGATACATTTTTGATATATAACTATATATATACAACTATATATATATATATATATATATATATATATATATATATATATATATATATATATATATATATATATATATATATATATTAATGTATGCTGTAATTGTATACAGCGTATATTGATACATTTATAGTAGCAGGATTCGTATGATAGTTTATTTTATGAAAGCAACAACTAAGGAATAATACGTTTCCCTGTGGGCAGGTCAAGGAATCTAACACGAAATAAATTGTAATGTATAAGTAAGATATGCGTGAAGAAACTAATGCAAAACTTACCTGATAATGCATAGAAAGTAGCAACGACTTTCTCAACACCTCCAAAATCTAGCTTACATATATAAACACCACAATCTTCGTTTAGTACATTTTTGAACACTGTAAGAAATGGAAATAATATTTGAATAATTATTAGAGGAAAATGTATTATCTACGAGGTTTCCAGTAATTTGTGCATATGAAAGCGTATCAAATTAAAGACATAGTTTGACAATTTCAAGAATGAAGTCATTTTTTTTTTTACATTTTTCGGTGAGATATGTGAGAACTCTGAGAATGCAGCGCATGAGCATTGATGTTATCTCAGAGTTTATTAGAGTGGCCATATGGATGAGGATTGGGTATTTATTTTGGATTTTTAAATTCATAAATAAAACAATTTTATCAAGGCCTCCGACTTGAAAACTCATTGTGAAACAACATATGCCAAGTCCTCTTTTGTATTTTGTTAAGAACTTGTTGAACCCAATGTCGTCAAAATTTGGAACACAACTTTCACTAAATCAGAGATACCACCACCACCACCACCACCACCACCACCACCACCACCATCATCATCATCGTCACATTCGTCACCATAGCAACAACACCCAAATAACAACAACAATCATAGTAGTATCAACATCAACAAAAAGCAACAGTAAAGGATTTGAAGTTTACCTAAAGCTCCCCTATCCAACCAGAGTCTTGTTCCGTCCAAGACAACTGGTTCTTGATTTTTCTCCCATGAAACCAAGGCGTCTGGATACAGATTCTGTACAGCTTCCATATTTGTACATGCCATTGCTACGTCATCACCTGCCGACTTCATCAAATTATTGTCGATCGCTGTTGAATAATTGCAATTCAAAGCAGAAATTCATTTCCATGATATGATGATGTCACCCGTCGTGAATAGATGGAGATTTTAGCAATATCGGGACTTCTTTTACAATTTGGTAGTTTCTATTTCTAAGTCATCACGCACTACATATGTTTTACCATATATTGTATGATTTAAGGTAGTCTGCGCCTATATGAGACCGAATATTACTTGTGAATAAAAGTTCGTAAATTTTCTCCAAACTTTGAAACATGAAAGTTTGTTTAATTTCTTGCCCTTTTTGGATAAAACGAGACAGTTTGGGGCCCACTATCACGTCTTGTCGGTCTTTTGTTTTCCCCACAGAGTTATATTACACAGTATAATTTGGCGGCCATATTGGATTCCAAAATGACAAAAGTTTTTTTTGGTTTTGACCTCTATTTCAGAAATTTGTACGGTAACCCCTGGATTTCACCCCACTCCCCACCCCCACTAACTATTAACTAAGAATGGTGTAGTTTTAGTGTAATGATATTGATAAATGTCAAAGAAATAGAATTGAAATCTAAAGTGCAATTGAAATAAACAATATTGGAACGCAACCAGCACCAAAGATGTATCATTGTAAAACGACCAGGTTTCGGTGTGGCAACGTACGGCACCCCCCCCCCCCCCCAACATCACACCCCCTATGAGGAGATTAGTGGAAGAATGACTGGCCTGGTTGCTTAATAAAAAACTGAGGGATGACTTACTTTCTACGTTCACCTGTAATTTCTGTAGCACATCTGAAAAATGCAATACGTAAACATGTATGAATATATTCCACATGTATACAAAGAAACTAGTTTACGCTTATAAGCAAAACTGTTCATGAGAAATACAATCAAAATCACTGTTTTGTCAATAATTCAGTCTGGTCAATATTGATTAGTTACATCACTTTGAAAACGTCTCCTTGAGCCTCGGTGCTTATTTAGGAGTCTATAGTGACCTGAGTGAGTGTATCTACAAATTTGTTTCACTAAAGTGATATTAAATTAAGGTAATACCAGGCACGACACTTTCAATACCACAAACATTGCAACTATTAGCTATATTTTAGTTCAGAGAGCCAACACAATATCTAATTCAAAACAAAGTATTGACAATATGTGTGAGTGTTATACATTGTAACCTTTCTGTCTGTAACATGTACAAATACAAATAATTGACAGTGATACATGCTATGAATAGTGTTAATGCCACAAAGCTGGCATTGTCAAAGGAAAGGAATTGACGTCATATTCAATTATACTGATGTTGTATAAATCGCTTTCATCTAATTTGCTAACATTACCCCACCTTATCGTCTAACATGACACAATTGTTACATTCTATGATTTGGCGATGGTCTGCTAAGGTAATCAGTATGGTAGAGCGCGAAAATTTAACAATGTTAGTGAGAATTGTGTTACGCCAGGTGATAAAAGAAACACTATATTAATGACTTTAAATACACCAGACGATAGAATGACATATCACACCTAGCAATATTGGTAAGATTTTTTGTCAAACCAGACAATGATAGTAATGTTAGTACGATTTGTGTCAAGCCAGACAATAGTAGCGATGTAAGATTTTTAATTGAACCAGAAGAGTTTGTTCTTATTCAATTGATTTCCATTGTAGTATATGTGACTACCTAGTTTAAGTAATATGTTATCTGAGGTACTCAACAGACATCCCGACAGACAGACATCCCGACATCCCGACAGACAGCCAGCCAGCAAGCCTGCCAGCCAGCCAGCCAGCCAGCCAGCCAGACAGACAGACAGACAGACAGACAGACAGACAGACAGACAGACAGACAGACAGGCAGGCAGGCAGGCAGACAGACAGACAGACAGACAGACAGACAGACAGACACAGACAGACAGACAGGTAGGCAGGTAGGCAGACAAGCAAGCAAGCATGTATGTATGTATGTATGTATGTATGTATGTATGTATGTATGTATGTATGTATGTACGTACGTACGTACGTACGCATACGTACATACACAACACGCATACATGCATACAGATATACATTTACCTGGAGAAAGTGTTGGTAAAGGACAGTCCATTAGCATACAAACACCATCTTCTTCACTTGGTCCTTCACATTCATGTCCACCGTGTTTCGGCGGGGTACATTCCCTCGACCTATGACCTTTGCCCTCTCCACAGGTCACACTGCAGTCTGCCCAGTCTGTCCATACAGACCAAGTTCCATTCACTGGACATAATACATGTGTAAGACAGCCTTTCGTGTCCTTTGCTTTACCCTTGCAGTCTGAATGAATCAAATATCAAGAACAATAATACATGAATCTTGAAAACCGGAAAATCGATTGTTATTCCTGTCTCGAAGAGATGACTTTATATACATTTTACAGCGAGAGAGTAAAAACTGTGACACTTACAAGTGATATTTAACACCATAGTTGTGGCAAAACTTTTTTCAACTTATGATACTACAATCTCGTATATACACAATAAACATTCATTACCAGAATCACTAAAACAACTATTACTTTAATAGATATTACTTTGAAATAATTGTTTTCCGTACCTTCACCTTGTCCAGACTGTGGAGGATTGTTACATTTTCGCTTTCTAACTTTGACACCTTGGTCGCAGGTTACACTGCAGTCGTCAGACCAGAACGACCAAACACTCCAACCACCGTCCACTTGAGAGAGAGAGAGAGAAAAAAAAGAAGAAGAGAGAACAGGGAATGAACAAGAACCTGAAACGTGTTACATCACATATACTTGCATCCACAATGACGTGTACTTGGAGTTTTGATATGAAGGTCAAGGTTCAAGTCCAAGGTTCTCAATATAGTGGTATCTGGGTCAGTGGAGACACAAGGATTACAACTAACAGGATTATTGGACCAACTTGTATATATAGCTGTGTCAGACATCTGATTTTCACGTCTAAGTTTTAATTCTAATCCATCCGTTTAAAGCTGAAATTCTTCACACTCTTCAACCATTTCCTTGAGCATGACATCCTCGGACCCCCTCCCCCCCCCCCCCACACAAACACACTTTACAAAGTTCTCTTTATAATATCGTAAACCCTCCCAAATTTCAGGTTCAATGTCAATATTGGTGACTAGGATGGCAAGATTTCGTTAAAGGACCAGTTATTAACTACATCAACAAGAATAAGTCTATATCAAACCTGGTGGACACAAATCGTGTCTAGTTGTATCGATACATTGTATCGTTTCTACTGCATCGCCCTCACAGTCGGCACCGAACCCTTCACATTCCCTTTGTTTTTGTCTCAATGGCGCATCACATGTCATAGTGCAGGGTGTCCATTCTGACCACTCCGTCCATTCTGTTAATGATACGAAATGTATATGCACAGACAAAAACATATTAATGTTTATGATCATATCTAGTACATGTATTAAGTGTTCGATTAAATATTGTGTTAAAATATCGTTGATGATGCATAACCCAATTGGCAAATTCTGCCATGCAACTATATATAGAAGTATTAATACCGTACTCAACAACGTTATTATTCCTAATGCATCTAATGACCGTTCCAAAAGCTTAACGAGCCTATACCATCATTAATTTCTAAAGTCATTAGTTTCATTTACCATAGATTTCCTTTTGGCAAATTGTACTTTTACAGTCGTTTACCCTTCATTTACCTTTGAAACACTTTCCGGCACATTCCGTGGTTTCCTCAATCAGTCCCGGACAGGTATATCCAGGTAATGGCGGCGGATTATCACATAGTCTGCTTCTTATGGCCATGACGTCATCAGTCTGACAGTCCTCGGTACATGTCCACGGGCCCCACTCACTCCAACTGCCATATTTGTCTGAAATATTAAATCGCCAAATTTTGAAAAGCGTTTAAAATACACGTTGAATGAAATCCAAGGAAATGACTAACTTTGCAATAATTCATCCGAGAAGGAGAGACTGGTGTTATTTTTCAATTGTCTAATCCAAGGCCAAAAAAAAGAATTATTTCTGATCAGCGCGCGCATCACTGCACTCGCGTCGGTCTTTTTTGTGTTTGTCCAGCCCATGCAGTCTGGCTAGTCCGTGGGAAACACAAAAATACTTTGTGAAGACAACTGCAGAGCCATTCATGAACAAGCAAATGACAACCCCCCCCCCCCCCCCATACACACTTGCTTTAAAGTACTGAATAAAAAGGACAGTAACCGCCATAAATAGTAGACTGAGTGGCAGGTTTGTTGAGAATAATTTTTTTTAAAAATTGCGTTGTCGCACCATTTTAGACAAACTGTCCTGACCAGAAACAACTTTCTTTTTTCCTAATGGTGGAAATTATTATCCCCTTTAAACCTAGCTACCTAGGTGGACGGTTGAATGTCGCAACACACATATGGTTGAGGGCGCTACAGCTAGAAGTTCTTGTTCGGGCACTAATTTTTTTTTTGTATTTTGGGACATTTTTCTTTTCAGAAAATCTGTGTCAAAAATACGTCTGATAGTCAAAAAAATTACTTAAGAAGTGTACATTTTGATATGTTAGACTTGAGGAATAAAATACAGATGTACGTATCTAGTGGAAGGGCAGTGTATTTGCTGTGCCCAAGTTGTATTAGAGAGGTTGTTCAGGCCTTATATACACAAACTATACATTGTAATGATTCACTTAGCATACAACTCACATTCATCAATCTCTTGTATTAACCAGACAATTATAAAGTTCTTACCTTTTGTGTCACTTTCTGAAATAAAACAAAATAATCGAATCGATTAAATTCCCTGCAAAACATTATTGTGCATAAACTGTAGCCCTCCAAAGCAGCAGTATGTGTATCAAGGAATGAATTTATGAAATTATTAAACAAAACTTTGCCATATGAAAGCTTTTTCCTGGTCGTTTTGATAAAAGTAAAGAAATTTGTGGGTTCACTGTCTCGTTTTCAATGAAATTTTCAATTTCTTATTTCCCTATAGACTTGACATGTATTCCGCGGCCATATTGGATTATAAAATGGCCTAATTCTGATACCATTTCAGCTCGATTTCAAAATTTTGTAAAGTAATTCCTGGTTGTTTTTCTTGATTGGGTTTTTATTGGGTTTGAGTTTTCTGGAGTTTAGGATTTTTGTTATCAAGGCCCATACAACTTTAAAATTATATTTTGTTCATGTTTTATGAATTCAAATTAACGTACAAAGCAGTAACCTGTAACAACACGACTTACTGGGACATTCGTCAAAACATTCATCCTTTTCTTCATCCATGTTCAATTGTTCTCCACCAGGACATTTGGATTGTTGCATCGGGCCGAACTGTGAGGGCACCATTTTACCGGGACAAACTCGGAATCGAGTCTTTGTACCCGAACCACAGTAACCCTTTTCATAGGAACATGGCATCCATGCGTTCCATTCACCCCAGGTAGACTGATAGATTCCTGAAATTAGACAATTTAAACACAATGTTTATCCAGTAAGGATGTCGTTAAGTTATGATGGGGTGAGGGTAGAGGGAACGTCTATTGATTTACATGTATTAATAGTTGATTACGATTGTTTCTTCTTCAGTAATAAACATTCACATGCTTAAATAAAGATATTTCAACAATTATGCAAATTTCAATAACACAAACAAGCAGAAGCGACTGCCGATAGTCTAATTCTGTAATCTTTGTACTGTTGAAAAACAAATGTCTAATTAGTCATATATATCATATTAACATTGTTAAAGTAAGTGTTTGATAAAATACGGACTGCAATTCTCAGCACCTGTAATAGTAATGGCCAACGTGGTGAAGGTCTATTGCAGGTATCGCGAATTGTTTTGAGAAAGATCCATCGTATATATAGGAAAGGTAGGTTGATGCGTTATACACAGGTATTACAATTCAAGTTTGCTTTTTTTTTTGCTAATACATGGTTGTATGTATTGCCAAGATATCTCATCTCTTCGATTTGTTGTATTTTTATTTCCTTCTATAATTGAATTTCTGTATCCCTTTTATGACACATTTTGTCATTATTCAAAAACAATTGTGCCGCATATCTTCGTAATGAATTGTGGATTCAAAGTTCCACCCATGACCTCAACCAAAACAGAAATGCATTGACCCTCTCCCCATCCTAGCCCCGTCAACCATACATTAAATATCACGGATAGGTCTCCCGAATAAAGCTGGATACACTGTTACTAACCATTGCCGTTACATATCGATTCATAACACTCTTTGTGATCTTTGGGTGAACCACCTGTATGTAGTTCACACATGTCTGTTCTGGCAATCGTCCTCTGTCTGTTTGTATTCTGAAAACACATTCGATTCCGAGAAGTTTTCCCCGATGGCACACTGCACTGACGTACACAGGAGCTCCAAGATGTCCAATCACCCCAGAACACTGAACAATAGTTTGTGTGTTCGTTATCAGCAAGATAAACATCGAGAGAGAGAGAGAGAGAGAGAGAGAGAGAGAGAGAGAGAGAGAGAGAGAGAGAGAGAGAGAGAGACCGAAACGTAAACAAAACGAGGGGAGTTTGAAAACAAACGTGCTCATGCTCAAGTTCTGTATTATTTATCAACTTGAATATTCGAAAGAAAATGCAACTAACAAATACACGTAACATAAAACATTGATTTCATAGTATAAAAATAATGACGTTTGGTAGAAACGAAGGCAAACAGATATGAGTGTATTCAATTGAACATCGTGTCCGTTACGTTTTGGATTTACACATTCTGTCTATTTTTGTGGGTGAAAGGGATACGTTGTTTGTTTGGGAGACAGGGTTCAAACTAGTAGAGTTTACTGCCAATTTGAATATCCGTTCCTGTAACGGGCATACTTGTAGAACCATTATAAACAATTCGTTACCTACCGTTTTGAGAGGTTTGGCTTGTGACCGCATAAAACGATATTTCTGAAATTAGAATGAAGTGCATTTATTTCATGTCATGAATCTAGCATTGTAACTCAATTATACTGTACAATGGTCAGAAAGATATGAGAATAATCGTGAATATATCACATGGTCAGTTATAATGGAGCGACAACCTCAAAGTTATCTCAACATCGTACACGTGTGCACGAATTAAATCCCGGACAGTAAGTATGTTGGGAATCAGTATCGTCGGCATATATATTTACTGAAATTTGACGACATTCCAAAGTTAACTTTGAGGCACTCGCACCGTATGAGTGATTTAAATGATATTACGTACAAATAACCAAATTGAATAAGAATTAAATTTGTTGTGGACCATAGCTAATTTGGACTCTCAATGTGCCTCTAATAAACCAAGCCACTTCCCTGGTTTGAATTGAAGAATGGGACAGTAGCATGTGACATTCGCCATTTTGTTTCATATTCGCCATTTTATTTCATCTTGCATAGCATAAGCTATATTCTTCTAAATACTAGTTCTTTTACCAGGTAAACAACCACAAATCTACCAATGCGCTATATAGTTCAGCAATTCCTAAAGGACTTACCCGAGAATATAACGTAAACGTAGAGAAGAAACACTCGTGTCTTCATCACACATTTTGATACAGAAGGGTGACATGTGATGACCTAAAGCTGCAAGGAAACAAAACGACGAATCGTTTGCCATAATTCTGGAACAAAACATCACAAAATGAGTTTTCGAACTCGCGCGCACGTGTTCGAATTCTGTCGATATCGACAAACCAATCTTTGACGAATGCCTGTAGAGCGCTCTATGACAATGCATTACGAATATTATTCGCATCACCAGGTGGCTGTCCAGTGTTTCCAATATTGGCAGTGCAAGTCGTACAAAAAGCTCCTGAAGTAATATTTATTTGACATTTGGAGCAAGGATTCATTATGCCAATATGTCCAAACAATGGAGGGCTGACGAGATGCAACGTACAACACACAAATTCCAAGCGCGCGCTCACAATCGTACCTGATAAAATAGGAGGGGAATACACCTGGGAATGCTGGGAATTATTCATTGATTCCGACTGGCTCCAATGTCTCGGAGCGAAAAATTATTTCCCATTCTCTCAACCTAAGACGGTTTTCATTACCAAATAGAAGAGACGGTGGTCGGAAGCATTAAAATGTATAAAACTGGAGCAGAACGATTTCCTTGTCTTGTATAACGGAAATATTCAGCAAATCGATCACCAAGACGTCGTGTAGTCGATCCTATATACGTATAAAAGTCGTGACCAGAATTTCTTATGCGTCCTTGCATGATGCAGACATTCTCCCCGGCCATCACATGTCAAAAAGATGTGTAAATCGTACTACAATTGTATTGGGAACGTTTAGATTCTGTATTTTTGTTTGTTTTAGACTTTTCTTCAACTGTTGATAATTACTAGACAAAAGAATTTTTCTCGTAAAACCGAATCATATAAATAAATAAATAAATAAATAAATAAATAAATAAATAAATAATTGATTAATTAATTAAAAAAGAAAGAAAGACAAACATGCACGTAATTCAAAATAAATATTTAAAGACGTCGATTAGAAAAACAGTTTTATCACAGTCTATTTGACAACGAAGATATTTGAAGCGATAATGCAATGCGATCTATAATATAGATTGAATTCTCGCATGTGATTGAAGTGAATAACAATATATAGGTACATTTGTCAAAATTTGAAAATTTAAAAATGCTCGCGGGAAATATGTAACTGTGAGGTCAGTTGTTTCTTTCCGTCTGAAATCAAGAAATCACAATATATTTACCACCTCTATACTCGATGATTTTAGTAGATATTTTTTTGGCTGGATACTATAAAATGAATGCACAGTTTTAAAAAAGTGGGAAATACAATGATCATTTCTCCAAAGTCTCACGCGTAAAATTTGAATCGGTAATTTATTCATTTGACATTTGTTTTGATGACACAAGGTGATGACAGACCAGATTGAACTACCACACTTCACTGCATTAAGCATGCTCAGTAGTTCAACAACTGAAAGTGTCATTCTTATAGGTGAGTTGCAATCCCACTATGCTCTTTGTGGACCAATTTAAATTGAAATTTGTTATCAACATCCTTCTAAACTTTGCTATATGAAAACTTGTTCAAAGTTCATTTGAAACGATGAATGAAATGATTGTCGCCATCTCGTTTTCAAGGCCATCAACAGTCATTTATTTCTCCCTACAGACAACACAGTATACGGAGGCCATATTGGATTCTAAAATTGACTAAACTTTGTACGGTGACCCCAGATTTTTTCTTGAGTTTTAACTGAAAATAAGGTTGAGTTTTCGTCGTCAAAGTAAAGCTCCAAAGTTTATTTTTTTATTACCGAGGCGCGCACTATAAAAAGGCTTAATAAAAAATTGGTTGTCCCAATACGCTAAATTTTAGAATAGGTGGGGTAGGTAGATTTTTTTATTTTATCTATTTATTTTTTCATGTATGAGTGTCTAGTTCAGGTTTTCCATTGTTCCAAATGATTTCTGTGTTATTTATTTCTTCCTATCAGATGTACAGCCATTACAGATTGGAAGAATAGTTTTATATTGTATTTTAAGTTGATAACAGTTTCCGCATCCAGTGCTTCTCGCGAGACTTCACAATTTTTGCGATTTTATTTTTTTTTCTCGAATACGTAAAAAAAAGATTAGGGTCAGCAGTGAAAAACTAGGTGGGGTCAGGTAACCGGAACCCAACAATTATTATTTTTAGGCCTAATTTATCGAAGTCATAACTTCAATTTACGTATGTGTGGTAAAATCGTACTCGAAATCACTAAGTGCATAAAACTTATTTGCTTAGCTTAGAACAAGATATACAGTTCTAGGCATTTTTGAGTTAATCTTATCAGAATACAAAGGGTTATCATTTATTCAAGTACTAAAACCATGTTCAACATCTGCCTACCTTCTGGCTAATAATGTATTTCAGATTGGTCGCTTCAACACTTCTTTGTTTTAAATCAATAGTGTATCAACTAAAGCAACTGATCCATTCGTCTAAATATACGAGTCTCCGGGGATGTTACTAGTCAATGTGTACCAGTAAATAACCTGATGACGTCATTAATTCATTTCACTGAAATATGTGTTGACAGCATGGAATCCGTTGACATTCATGATTAAGTCCTAATTGCTATGTTTTACATCGTAACATTTGTACAATGCTAGAACAAGAACAAGAAAATATCAAATAAATACTATAGTCAAAATTACACAGATTGCAATCTAGGCAATGTATATATACTTCCAAAAGCAAACTGAGTCTCAATGAAAGTCGGTATCTATTTGAAGCAATATCGATTTTCATACAATATTTCTCTCCTGCAAAGCGTAATACGGTGTCGACAGGAAGAATACATAAAATTCACGTACAGTGTCACGAATTGTAAAAGATAACAATTTGGTTTTTTGACTGTGTCTTTAGCTAATTATAAAGTGTTTTAATGGTGCATAGTTCTGATCAGAATGGCTTTTCTGTGTTACAGTGGATTTCCCCAGACCGAGTCAAAGCTATTAAATGAACTAGATATCACGATCAGTGAGCCTGATCACAAGGTTTCATGTTGAGATAGACACCATAGATAACACACAAACATCACTTACACCGTGTGGGCTCTGTGTTTAGTTAATGATATAAACAGTAACAGCATGCATACTACTACACAAGGTATAATCTGTTGAAGTTAAAAAAAAACATGGTCAGCAGCCAGTGAAAGTTGTTAGAATCTGTTAAAGTTTAAACATATACTTACATACAGAGTCCCTATGGAAAGCCCTAGAAAAATATTTCATTACATTCACTGCATCTTTTGGTACACATGTAATAAGGGAAGTATTCTACCAACTTTCAATGGCTGCTGACCATGGATTTTGTTTGAACTTCAAAGCCTCACATGTATAGTCACTCACTTGTACGCTCATACAGAGAGACATCGCACTCAAGTTGTGTTTTTTATTATATCATAGTGTTTATCATAGTGACATTAGATCACTGAAAAAATATCTCCCTGCCCATCGGACTAGTCGACTTATATGTCATCCACAACAAAAATCTACATAGTGGCAGTAAAGAGACCTTAGAACGAACTAAGCAAATGTACATTAGTGAAAAAGAAAAGCAGGTTAACTCCTTTACACATTTTCTTTCGGAATCAGTCATTTATTAAACGAAACTAACCATAACACGAATATTAAACTTTGACTGTGCTGCGAATAATTACGAAAAAACAGTGAACAAAGTATAATATTCATGCATTTCCAAATCAGAGGAAACTTTCGTTCAATTTGATCTCAGGGGTACGTTACTATTTCTTCTCAATTCCTGAATTACAAATAAAGTTAAATCAATATGTTTCCTTTGGTTGCTTAGATACGATTACCGACATGTCAGTCTGTGAATTTAAAACAAATACAGAAATCGAACTCTTCTACAAAGTAACACTAATCAAATAACTCAAATGTGTTTGATGTTTTAAATTGCCATTTTCTCAATTGGTTTTTTGTATAAAATGTTGACAATTTGAACATTGAAGAAAATTTTACCAATTGTCGCCACTAATTAATCAACTTGGCCTAAAAGCCCTAGTAACTATAACTTAGATTTTTTTCACAACTTCCTTGCTATTTAAACCTGCACTAGCTGCAACTTGTGCATTTCTTTATTCAAGCAACTAAACATGTCTTCGCTAAAAATTGTCCGGTAACTCATTATAAAAAGACACTGTACATAGTCAATTAGTGGTTGGTTTTAGGTAGTGTGGTGACAGGTTTAAATCTTGAGCGAAAGCTTAGTTTTAATTCCGATGTTATGTTAGTTTGACTTGTCTCTATACATACTATGTAGAAGACAGTGTCTCAAAGTAGTATTGGTCTTGGAAATCAAATTCGACTTTTGCTATTACTTTGTTCATCCAATCCCAATCTCAGTTAAAATCAATAAGACACCAGGTGTCGTCGTATAAATGGAGAACAAAGTGATATTATTTTAGGTTCCAATATGGCTGCCGAATATAGTGTTAACTTTTGGCAAAATAGGATATTGTCGCTTCTCTTAAAAGTAAGTTGGGGAACTCTAGATTTCCTTTATTATTCTAAAAGAACCAGTAAAAAGCTTTCTTACGGGAAAGTTTGGAAAGATGTTTGTATTTCAGACGTTTGTTTTGTTTGGGCGTATTTTACTTCAAGTGAAAAGAAACCTAAAGACTAATATAGTTGGTTCGATTCCTTTAAACTTGTTTAAATACAACCATTTCGCGCCATAATCAATTTAATTGAACTATTATAATACTTTTATTTTTTTCTTTATTGAATTTATTCGATTTTACTGCAATCTTCTCTGTTTCATGTGCATTGTCAACGACAACATTAAAGTCCTTAGACGAAGTCGAGAATTAAATTGATTTGTAGTCATCATTTCACTCTGGTGAAAAAAAAGTATGATAAAAGTATGTCAATACGATATTGCTTATATTGACATTTGAATATTATCGATTTTTTTAAACTTCCGCAACACCAAAGCAGCTTTTTTATACCATTTAGTGTTATAATCCGAATGCAGTAAACAAATAGTCTAAGAGTAATTCATGAAAACAAAACAAAATGTAGCGCGCACAAATTTCCAAACGACTATGGTAGTCATTGGTTACCATAGTGACGAATTAGAAAGAATAAAGGATTTCACATTGTATTTTACAGATGAAGACAAATGAATGAATAAATAATCAACTACATACCCCAACAAAACCAAATCACGTGACAGACCCCTGCATTGCCAAATCACATGACAGACCTAGTACCACCGACCACATAAATGTGAAAGCGCTGAACTCCGTAGTGGTAATCTGAGGACACATGGTGCTAGCGATGTGTCACTTAGAAAATAACGTACTGAGCAATACGTCTCCTGATACATTGTGATCAAATTTCAGGAGACTGATCTATTATTGATGTCAGACATTTCAATATTAGACAAGGAAATTTCACCATCAAAATATTCGACCGTATTGTTGCATCTAGTAATTGGACTGTTTTCATTTTGTGAACAATTTTCTGTATCGACAATTAACTCCTGCAGCGATTGGTGTTTTTTATGAACGCAGCATGCTGTTCTAGATGTTATTTCAAGGTTTTAGTCACGATAGTATTCGGAACAAGCGCGGAATCAAAATCTGTTATTTTAACCTTTTACATTCGATCGTTACAAACAGGAACAGCTTACACGAAATCCATCATTTGAATGTCATTGATCAGCACTAAGTCAGTGTATGTTTAACAACTTTAAAAGGCGTGTTATTCTGACTGCATAAAGAAGTGAGGAATGAAAGAAGATGGATGA
Source organism: Glandiceps talaboti (assembly GCF_964340395.1). NCBI lineage: Eukaryota > Metazoa > Hemichordata > Enteropneusta > Spengelidae > Glandiceps > Glandiceps talaboti. Next base: position 4,134,171 of record NC_135564.1, on the reverse strand, counting down.
GAACATCAAATCAGTAATACTTGCTATTTTACTATCTAACTGGTGGTCACTGACGTCGTCTGCACCTTCTGTACCTAACATAACTGTTGGACTACTTCTACCTATCAACGGTACATTGCCGTTTGATGCCCGGCGAGCACAGGCCGGTATTGACATCGCATTTGAAACTGTTCAACAAAGAGTACAGAGTGGCGAATACACAAATTTCACGTTGTCCTATATCTGGAAGAACACTGGTACAGAATGTACGCCAGCCAAAGATTTCGGTCCAGCATCTGCCGCCGAACTTCACTATACCTACGATGTCGATGCTTTCATCGGCCCGGGTTGCAGCTGGGCGACCGAACCGACAACACGACTGGCAAAGGTTTGGAACTTGGCTGTTGTCTCAGGTGTTGCAACGGAGCAGGCATTGATCAATAAAGACACCTACCAAACATTGACCCGTGTGTCGTACAACTCTGCGTCACTGTCAGATTTCTTTAAAGAAGTCTTTAATCAGTTTGGCTGGAAAAAGGCATCAGTAATTGTTGCAGACAATGTGATATGGAAAATTATGGGTAATAGTGTTTTGAACGGATTTAGAGGCTTAGATGACTATGATGTATATGGAGTTGACGTTGATGAATCAACTGACCCGGATTACGAAGATGTGTTGTTACAAGCAACAGAGGAGGCTAGAGGTAAGTTCCATTTTAAAATAAACACATTGTCATACGATGAATTCAAGATGACTAACTGGTCATGTCTAAAACATTTACAATTATATTAAGATGAATCGCAGTATAAAGGAGAGGCGAGTTAAGGATGATTTTAATGATTCTTACTGCCTACTTGCCTGCCTATATATCTATCTACCTAGCTACCTGCACAACCAACGTACGTATATCTACCCATCTACCTATATAAACTACCTACATATACATACCTTTCTGACTATAGAAATATAAAACTAACTTTGTATATCCACATGTACTAGTATACAACTACCTATACGTACAGGCATGCACATGTACACACACACACACACACACACACACACACACACACACACACACACGCACACACACACACACATACACACACACAAAAAAAAAACACCCCAAAAAACCAAAAACAAATCAGTGCACGCTTGCCTGCATGTACAAATACATACATACATACATACATACATACATACATACATACATACATACATAAACACATACATACATACATACATACGTACGTACGTACGTACATACATACATACATACATACATACATACATACATACGTACATACATAAATATATGTGTATGTGTGTGTGTGTGTGTGTAAAACGTACAGATACATGTACATTGCATTATATTATATTATATTATATTATATTATATTATATTATATTATAATATATTGTATTATATTATACTATATCATATCATATCATATCATATCATATCATATCATATCATATCATATCATATCATATCATATCATATCATATCATATTATTGCGGATATCATGAAAGAAGAGATAAAACATTCTGTAGAATAGCTTCAACATTCCTATAACTTCATGAAATTTCACGATTACTATACGTTGGCGATGCTTCGTCAAAAAGATTCGTGGAAGATGATAAAATGAACGAACAATGCGAACTAAAAATATGACAAATGAAACGAACGAAAAGGGGTTTCACTTGTATGGAAATGTAATTAACCACAGTTTACATAATCTTAAAATTATACGCATATATTCCATATCTCGATATATCTGTGGATCAGTTTACACTATCAGAAAAATTGACAATTGTGGTGATAAACTGAACTAGCTATCATAAACATATGATGCTAGGCGGTCTTTTTTTTATCATGAGGCGAGTTTGCACCTGTCACATTGTCAAGAAATGGTCACTGAATTAACACCAATGTCAGTATTCGTACTCAGGCTAATATCATTGTAGTCTCATTCTTCATCAACCTCTGTGTTATCAAATTATCGAGAGCCAGTAATAATTAACCCAGTGAACATCCCAACGGATAGATTACCGATGGTTATCGTATCTAGCTATTGCTATCTTTGCTTTGGAAGATTTTTGTATATATACAATAATGGAGGTGAACAGTAAGGTGAATAGGAACATGTGTGGTGTTAAAGCGACCGTTCTACATTATAGATCGTTTGTTGATAGAAGTAAAAAGGTTTTGTTTACTCACATACTCATTGCCCTACAGCTAGTTGATCTAATGTTAAAATTTGTATACATGTAACCTTGAATGAAAATAGGCTTTGTTCACAAATGAAATTGTAACTGGAGATTATATCATTGTCGTAAATTGGATATGAGAGTGGTTGTATTTTTTTATATATTGGATATCAAATCAACAATACTGATCAGGTGTGTTAAATAGTTATATGTAGAAGTACCATAACAATGAAAATCGCTAAAACATGAAACGAAACGCCGCCTGGCTCGACAAAAATCCTACCAACAGTGCTACATTTTATCATCATAATAACAGTACTACATTTTATCATCTGGCTCAACAAAATCCTACCAACAGTGTTACACTTTATCATCATAATAACAGTGCTACATTTTATCATCTGGCTCAGCAAAATCTTACCAACATTGCTACATTTTATCATCTGGCTCAACAAAATCGTACTAAAATCCAGTTCATTTAAGTTCTGTGATCAATGGGGACGAAATGCATCATTGAAAAATGTACACAAAGTCTATTTAATAATTCTCTACAACAAATGAACAGTCTATACCGCTCTGAGTTTACATTCTATGATAGATGTTTACACGTTAATGTCATTGTATACTCAAATAATGTTTGACCCAAATATGTGCCATAGTTTTCACTCCATAATAGTAACTGCATCATGTTATATCACAGCAAGCAAATGCCGAATAGCTGACTTGCTCGTTAATGTGAATTGGATACGAAAGTGTAATCGTTGGTACCTAACGGTTCAAAGTACGACCTCTCAAATGAATCTCAATAAGAATGAATACATTTAATAGCTAACACACTGCTCTGATTTCAAGAATACTCTAGGAAAGTCGACGATCTACTCCGAGATGTTCATTAACAGCAACATACACGTTTTTAAATATACCAGCATGCTTAAATCAAAGGTCGTGACTAGCCTAAAATAGTATGGAATGCCGCCAAACGTTATAAATTGGTTGCTAAGTACATGCAAAAAGGTCGTTCATCGGGGTTGCTCTCCAAACATAATATTCTCAAATACGGATATGCTTGCGTGAGGTTTGGATAAAGTTCCATAAAGGTAACGTTTTTGGTATTAAATGATTATGTGCAGGAAAAGGTAAACGACTAAAAGTAGTCTACAACTTACACTTACAAATAACGTGTCATCACTTGTAGTACTTAAAAGCTTATCCTTAATGTTACAAAATGATGAAGAAAAAATATCAAAAATGTGAGATGATGAAAGATGTGAATCTACATCCAATTAATCTTAGACTGAGCACGAAAATATTTTAAAGAAATGTCGATGTTATTTTTATCGCCATGGTAACAAGTGAAAATGATAATGCATCCGAACACTTTTTATTTTATTTTCTCCGACAACTGTCACAAAAAAGTCAACGTTACATCAAGCAATGTTGATATTAGATTTTCAATTCACGATTGTATATAAAGTTGATATTCATTCTGAGAACAGAGGTGTAGATGTCTTGTTGACAATAAACTGTGAGCATGTGATATGCTTTTAAGGAACATTAAGGAATTTGTAATAAATTGAAATACTTTAGTTGCACTGCTTCATCGTTAGCCGTTCTCAGTGGATCCTGGTTGCATTATCTGAACAGCTACTGCAAATATGAATTTAATTACGTCTCGTGTTAGTAATTAAAAGATGTTACACCATGTGTCTTATTCCATCACATGTTTTCAAAAGAGTGATTACTTACTACATTTACTGTCCACGTTTAGCAAAGTCTTACGACTTATTATGACGTTCAAAGAATGTAACATCATTTGAGAAGGTGAGAGTTTTAATTTCGACTTCAAACTGCCTTTTGTGGTTAATACGAAGCAATATCAAAATTTCTGATCAAGTTACTTTGCTAGATTGTTGTCGTTTATTTGATGGACAGCAAGACATAATTTCTTTTAAAATGTCCAGTTTCAATGATATGATATTGGCTTATATAAAATATACCTCTTCGAATCGAATTCTCCGATGACGATTTACTAGTGCGTTTGTCACTCACTTTTTAATTGCAGTTGGAAAGAGTGAGGCAGGAGAAATTTCATACACGCGATTCTTGGCAAAATGTTGTTGTCGAAACATGATTTCGTTTGTATGCTAGTGTGAACAATAACCGTGCCAGGTAGACTAACAAGGAAGCCCGGCAGCCTAATCAAGTGGTTCACTGCAGCTAGCTCAGCTGGGTAATTAAAAACAGGATACACACACATGAAAATGGTCAAATTGATGATGAAACGTTGAAAGGATTAACATACAAGTTCAAAGTATGGTAACCAAAGCTATATCTGCTAGAGTCTAGCAATATAAACTAAAACTGATTAGATTTGCCGTTCACAGGCACATTGAAGGCTTAAGCAGGTTAATTGACATTTTGTGTAAAATTAATGTAAAATTCCACTTGTAAACCGAAAGGATAAAAACCTTGTCGATTAACGAATGACTCGATACACAACTAAATGTACTAAAGTCCTAAAGGTACGTTCGACCTACATGTTGTCTGAGTGGATAGTACACGACAGTCAATCTCTTCAGAAATACGTTTCAGTAAGTTTATACAACCACATAAGCCAAGGTGTACACGTTCGAAAGGAAAATACGGAAGCTATATATTTTCCTGTCAATCTACATCACGAAAATGAAAATGGGTTAAAGCCTCCCATAGCACAATTATTTCCTTGTTATTTTCTTAAATTAAGTTTGCCTCTAATACTTGTTTTCAGTTAGCTCGAAAACAGTCGTAACGTATTAAGGTTTTGTACTCGTCTTCGTCTGATAGTAGCAAAACCCTTCTACCACTCATACTTTACCGGATTTCTGATGAAAGAGAATGGAATGATAAATTATGGTAAAATAGATTTAGATTCGTATGTACACTGCCTGTCATTAATCGCCAATGTTGGTTTTATAGAAAGCCTAAGTTATCTCTTTAAAATCTGCGTTTTCCTATTTCTTTTTAGTGGCGTCTAATTTTATCAAGTGAACTTGTAGTAGGGGCCTTATGTATTATCAATACTAGCTATATTCTGGAGTTTGTCTCTGTCGCAAATTCAGAAATATGTGGATATGTGTAACTTACAACTACGTTTTACGTCTGATTCATTTGAAGCCATCTATCAATGTAACCAACTACTGGTCACGTGCACAGTTATTCTCACAATAGACCTCAAGCCACGAATTCGGCAATAAACCTGAACTTCACAATGAAGTGCCAGTGTGTATTAAAGAAATACAATTTTATTAGGTGTGACTGTAAATCACATTAAGAGGATTTCGTGTTTAAGAGGATATTCGTGATATATATTTGATCAAAGTCACGTATTTTGATGCTAATCAAATATTGTGAAATATGACATAGATATATTACATTTTGAATGAAACAACTTGAGTTAATTAAAGTATTTACTCTGTATAAAACGTAGCTATACCAGGTTTCAATTCTACAATCTGATTAAAGTATATATGTATTGTCAAGGCTGACTAAAAGCTATCGAATTAAAACACCTGACATTTAGTTCAATATACGTTTCATACATTCTATCAATGACAAACAATGATTGTGTACCGATAGCCTTTGTGAAAGATTACTGATTGCAAATGCCAATACTACACATTAGTGTTAACACATATATACAGGAAGAGTTGCCAATGTTATGGCTTCTATATCCCCTCAATACCTGTTTTCCGGTTTTTTAGACTATAATTACAGTGTTCCATTATTGGATTTTGTTAAAATATACCGGGGATGAATGATTGCCTTTACACAACAATAAACCTTTTAGGTAGTATACGCTCAATTTAGAAGTTTTTATTTGCTACGTGGGTGAAAGTATTTACAAACAGTCTAGATTGAACCCTTCTCGTATAATGTTACTACCAAACCAGAGTGACGATAGAGTTTCAATTAGGCAGCACGATATATTTTGCGTCTCACACAATGTTTTTCAAGTAAGACGCGTACGAAATACGGAAACTGAGAGCAGACAAATATATTATTATGACCCATTTTCTGTCACTGGGAGCACAAAGCAACATCACTGTCAGATGAAACAAGGAAGATTCTAACACAGAACTGTTTATTTGTGTTCACAGTGAGATAAAATGTAACACTGCATGTGCGTGCGTGGGTTATCATGCTTGTATTTTGTTTATGTAAGTCGTAGCACAAAACGCTGTGTGCGATGTAAAAAATATCGTAGCCGAATTGAAACTCTATAGTCACTATCGTTTGGTAGTAGAAGACGTGGTGCTGCCGAATTGAAACTCTTTAGTCAGTATGGTTTGAAGTTTCCTTGACTTTATTAGAAGTATACAAACAACGAATTATGTCTTCGAATTGTATTATGTAACTGAAATGAAATTTAAACTATTAAATTCGTGGTAAAATAAAAAAGCAAGAGAAATAAATATGTAATAATTTCTTTCACAGACTAATACCATCACCCATTCAACCATGTATCAACCACATATTGATTATGGTTAATATAATCAACTAAGCTATTATAGCAAAGAAAATCAAATGTATTTCTTGTCTGATGTTGCGTAGCATGAATTTCCCACGCCAGAGAAAATAATGCTGTGAATAAAATGGGGGATTTTTACATGTGTAAAGACTTTATCGACAGATCTTTTATCCTGAAACCATGTCAATTGATAAACTAGAGTCTGGGTGGTTGCTACAACAGCTGATGTTTTTTTATACGGAAAACGAAATAGGTTCATTTTTTGTTTGTACACAATGTGACAATTGATGACTTTGAAAAGATCTACCATTCTTATGGTACAGGTCTGTGTCAGCGAAGTCGGTAACAGGTTGTAACAGAGTTTTAGTCACAGGCCTGTTAACAGATAAGAAGTGTGGCTATATTACTTTATACGTTGCTGTGGGTACACTGCTGATAAACGGATGGGCATACATGCATAGTGTGGCTGTATTTTCTACATGTGATTGTACCTGTGTGTACATGACTGTACATATGGACGTGCACACAGGTGTAAAGTACTTGAACTTAAAATATTACTGCAACCCTTTTGTTATATACTCTCATAACTCATACACCTATATTCATACCTGTACCAACAGACCTATTACATGTAAGTGCACACAGTCATGAAATCTGACCTGCCCCTCTAACAGAATTTGTACTCAGTACACATATCCTGATACACAACTGTGTGTATACCCCTGTTCAGCCATAAGATCACAGCGAGAAATTACACACCTGTATACATGTCTGTGCCAACATACCTGTTTTACATGTCTGTGAAAACAGCTATGATATTTTACAAAATGTACAATCCCTGTAACAGCACTTGTTTTACATACCCTATTACAGGATCTGCACAGTAGACTACAGGCCTGGTAAAGACTACAGGCCTGTTAAAGACACGTCCTGTAATCTTCCAGTGGATTTCTAGCAGTGTGTAGTCTTGGTGTTATTAATTCCTCCCAATGTGTAAAATGCAATCATTTTCGAAATGACTGATGCGTCAAAGTACATATGTTTATTCATTTATTATTCAAAAATCTCATTAAAAATAATGAAATAATGCCGCCCCGGTACAACAGTGACTTAATTATACATTAACTGTATTAAGGAACTAAATCATGTATAGACTGAAGTGAAAGAAAGAATAATAATGACGTAATACTTGTCTCATGTATATGCAAATTAAGACCATAGTAATTGTATCCTCTTATCATGGGAAATGTATAATGTTAGTTTGCTTGTAGAAAGACGCATACTACATATAGCATAACATGGAAAGCATTAAATATCAGAAGACGTCTTTTCCGTTATTAAGTTCAAATAAGTAGCAATCAAATTTTGAATCCTGCCATTGTAACAAGATGTCGTCCTGTACAGTGTTTCCCTCATTTGCATGAAATGACCTGAACATGTGGCCATGTACACGGACACGAAAGAAAACTTCCCTACATCAAACTCGTCCTCGATTTCACTAATAGAAGACACCTACATATGATCCACATTTCATGAAAGCGTTCCGAACTTGCTTAGCGTGTGCTTTTATAGCATTTGACATCATGTATCAATATACTGGCTAATGGGACTCCAACGTCCTCGAAATCCTATTTTTTCTGATCAGTCTTTGTACTTTAGAGATATATAGATATTCTATTGTCTATACTCTAAATAATGTGATAATTTTCTCTGTACTTTATATAACGTTATTAAAGCCACATTATGCACAGATAAAAGTCTTCAAATGGTCTTAGAAGTTTGAATTTCATATCTTACAACTGATAACACAACCCGAAATCCTCTGGTATTGATATCCTCAGTGATAGCACTTTTTGGTTATCTCGTTCAACCCATCACGTAGGATTCAAACGCACCTAAAAAACGTCCAATGTGCGTACAAACAGAATGTGCCACAATGGTTGGATCAATTCATAGACCCGTCCATTGTTATCGTAAACGGTTCTGTCTCGTTAAGGCACTTTTACCTGTCCAACTTATGATTCTTTGCTGTGGAGGCATCATACTCTTTTCAACACGGAATGGTTTAATGCGATTTTGATTAAAGATAGTATAGATGAACATGTGTTCGTGTAGGATATAAGCCACAATTGTATTGCATTGACTAATTTACATTTTACCGTTATACAACAGCTAACGGCTTGATGCAGTGGCCTAGATTCAATTCGATCAATTTGAAAGTATAACATACGATCCGAACCATTTGAAGCATCACAATTGTTTTACTTAAGAAGGTCAAGAAAGGTGTTATCATATATTAAAGAATAAGCGTTAAAACCTAGTACCAAATGATACAACACAATTTACATTAAAAGCCTCTGTAAATGATGTTACTGCCAAACCAGAGTGACTATAGAGTGTCAATTAGGTGGCGTGATGTTTTCTCACGTCTCATACAATTTCATTTTGTTACAAATTACATAAAATTTCAGAACCTGATAGTGCTCAAGCATATGAAATGATACATTTTATCTCCCTGAACGCAAATCAACACCACTGTTGGATGAAACAAGGAAGATCCAAACTCTTTATTTGTGTTCACAGTGAGACAAACTGTAACATTTCATGTGCCTAGACTCTTAATTTGTGTTCACAGTGAAACAAACTGTAACATTTCATGTGCCTAGACTCTTTATTTGTGTTCACAGTGAGACAAAATGTCATATTTAATGTGCCTAGATTCTTTATTTGTGCTCACAGTGAGACAAAATGTATCATTTCATGTGCCTAGACTCTTTATTTGTGTTCACAGTGAGACAAACTGTAGCATTCCATGCGCCTAGACTCTTTATTTGTGTTCACATTGAGACAAAATGTAGCATTTCATGTGCCTAGACTCTTTATTTGTGTTCACAGTGAGACAAAATGTAACATTTCATGTGCCTAGACTCTTTATTTGTGTTCACAGTGAGACAAAATGTAACATTTCATGTGCCTAGACTATTTATTTGTGTTCACAGTGAGACAAAATGTAACATTTCATGTGCCTAGACTATTTATTTGTGTTCACAGTGAGACAAAATGTAACATTTCATGTGCCTAGACTCTTTATTTGTGTTCACAGTGAGACAAAATGTAACATTTCATGTGCCTAGATTCTATCAATTCTTGTACTTTGTATAATTTCTAACAAAACACGTTGTGTCAGATGTGAAAAACATGGTGCCACCCAACTGACACTACATAGTCTTTCTGGTTTGATAGTATATCATGTTGATTCATGCATCATAGTTCAGAATTGGTTTTACGACATGATTTAAACAGCTTCCTATGGCATGATTTCGAACTGTGTAGTACCCGTGCAGTATAACAAGACCTCTAATTCAAATGAGTTCTGATTCATACAACTACTAATCAACTTTGTTCGGTCAGCACAGATCATAGATTCTTGAAAAAAAACGATTTTGAGACTCACAGAGTCGAACTATCAGCACCTTGCTGTTGTGTTGTATTAATTAGATTATCTTTATTAGATTGGTCTGTTAGTATTCGGAGGGGATACAAAATGACATTATTATTTACAATATTTTCTTAATAAAAAGAATTAAATCCGAACGCCATACAATAACAGTATGCAATTAAACATATTCAAATATAGAAACTCGAGATAACACGTCCAACGTACGGATTACTAAATTATACACTTGAAAACTAATGCATTATTGAATTAGACACTGGGTTATTTTCGTGAAAAACACCACTTAACCTCTTTGCGTGAACATATTCTCTAAAACAAAACTAGCCTGAGGCACAAGTCGAACACTTGAGCGTTTGAAAGGTGTGGAACCTGGTTAGTCGAAATGTGCGTGTGTGTATATATATATAAGCTAGCTATATTATAGTCACTGTAGGTGATACACTTGCATAAAGTAGCTTTTTAAATTATCATTATTCAACAAAATGAGTGTCATGACATGAAAGCGAACTGTGAGAAAAAATAAAACAGCTGCCTGATCAAGTGTCAATCTTGCTATAAACCTTGACAATAATGTACATATCTAAAATTTTATTTTATTTCATATCATATCAAATATTTTTCTTGAACTCTTTGAAAATAGTCAAAGACAGTGCCTTTTATTTACTTGATGTTATCTCTTATTGGGATAATGTAGATCTTTGCTTATCATGAAGTCATTGTTTTAAAAAAAAAAATCAGTTGAATGTTTGTTCAATGACCTAGAACCCTTCGATTTTTACAGAACTTTACAATTATGCAGGCAAACCCTGTTGAAAATGAGTTTGTCCACAAACAAGTAAGTGGTTTGACGTCTAAGATACTGGGTACACTAAAATATAAATGAAGATGACACTCTGGTGATTCAGTATGCTTCATTAAGTAGATTACCTGTTGAAAATGCAACAAAAGTCACGCCAAAACTCGGTTTGTGTCTCATTGATTTATTAATCTACAATATCATGTTCACCATTTCACCAAAGTATTCTAGTATAATGTTAATGTTGGTGCATGTATTCTAAGACATTACAATTTGTGTTCTTACATTGTTAGAGCTGTTGATGGCATAGTAGGGAGTTCATGTACACTTTTCGATACGTATGATAAATTACGTCATTGGATCATTTATGAGTTATATCCCCATATCAGGTTTCAATTCAGTCAATTATGAGTGATGGTTAAGTAAACGTCAGTAAATAGAATACCTAACATACCTCATAATAATTTTTAATATGCAGAATAAATTACATCTCAGACATAAACTCAGCTTGTACCCCTCAAAACAATTCTTTGAAAAGGTCGTTGTTACTTCATAAGAGCAAAGGAAATGTGAATATAATCACTTGCTATTAGATCTTATTTCATTATCCCTACATGTAGTTGCCTTGACAACTATCAATTACCGAAGTCACCAGGTGAGGAAAATATCAAAAAACCACGTCTTTACAATACAGCTGGGTGATTAAATCCATTACTTCCCAAGTGATTATCTAAATTAGGATTAGGAAATTATGGAAATAATCCTTTTGGAAATAATTTTGTAAATTTGATATACTAAGGTCTTACAGGTGGTGCAGTCCCAATATTCGTTTTAATACAGAACACTTAAGGAAGTGTTAGTTTCTCTAAATGTCCAAATTTAAGGTAATCGAGTGAAAGCAAATTGTGATTTCATATACTTAAGAAATTCATTATTGGCGAATTAAACTTCAATATTCATTAGGTGTGCCTACTCTTTACATTTTTTAATTCATATTTTCGACTTCTGTTTGTTTTCTTACTTGAAAATACACTAGGAATATATTAAAGGCATTCTAGGTAATTTATACAAATGCGGGAAATTCAAACTGCCATACACAATATTGTCAAAGAGGTAGAGTTTTCACCCTGTTTCTCTTTGCCTAGGAAATATTTGACGTTTGTTTAGTTTTCTGAACTAACTGTTTGGCATGCATTTTTTATTTCTGTTTTTGGTGTTCTGGTGTATAATATAAAGGGAAAGAGTTCACCTGAACCCCTAGCATAAACCGGAAGTCGGCCATTTTGTGCCGTTGGCGACTCGAATTCATCAAATGATATCAACATCCTATGAATTTACAGATAATTGTATTGTGTCGTGTTCATGTTCGGTGTTTCTTTTAACAAAATATGTCGCTATAAATTATAAAAGTATAATCTATAGAAAGAATGGAAGTTGAAGTTTGTCATTATACAGTATGATATATAATTAAAGTAAGTAGAAACAAGAAACAAAACATCGTCTGGTTCAACAAAAGTCTTACTAACGTGAGCTACCATTACCTTATACATATATACGTATAATTGAGCCATGTCAGCATTCTCGCAAACCAGAGCTGTTATTTCTTCCGCGACACTGCAAAATAAAATGGCGGTGTGTCTAGGAAGGTGCCGTAAAAGAGGCTATGGTTTACGACAATGGCCTGTGATTTCTGTTGAGTTAGACATTTTGTGTCAACTTACTTACCTTCCATGGTACTTTAGGACGTTTTATCACAGTTTATATTGGTAACAAATAATGCGAGCCAAGAGTACCTGTAAAGTAGTCATTCTAATTCTTCAACTGCTTTGTTCATATTACATCGCGCCAATTCATGTGTAAAGCTCAATGATCAAAGTCGCTCTCTTTTAAACAAATTTATATCTACTTTTTTCACGCGAGGTTAGGAGCGTGAAAAGACGATTGTGGAATTGTGAGTAATGCATATCCTCATCATAGTGACAGCAAGGTTAACTTTGATGTCGACCGACCGACTTATGAATTATTCATGATCTGTAGAATTTCTAGTTCCTTACCAGAATAAAAATGATTTATGGTTGACAATGTTAGATTTATATCAGAAGTGATTAAACTGTAATTTTATATCTTTGGGAAATTACTCTTATGATCTTGTGAATAAGTGAATTAAAATGAACAACACATGGTAATGGGATGACAGAAAATAAAACAGCTATTCAAACGTTAAACGGCAGCTTGGTGTAAAAGTTGGGTTGAAACAAATCAATTAATAAATCAATCAATTGATATCGATCAATCAATCAATTAATCCCTAGATAGATATATAGATGGTTATCCATAGATAGCACTGACAGAGCCGAGAGGTGTATAACCACGTCTTAAGTCTTTGACCCAGAAATAATATTTTGTGGTTTTTTCATCGACTACTTGATTCCTAAAGCATATTCTTTTATGAGTTGAATTATCTTCCTCATTATTCAGCTCTGTGGGCAATGTTAGTATGGATTCGATATTCTATCCCTACAGTAAATAGTGAATTCGTATCCATTCGAATATCAGTATGTGGTGACATTTTCCACCGAGAAAGTTTTCGCCCATTGTTTCTGGTATATCTGTTCTAAAATGGTCATACATAATTTTATCAACAGCATTTAGGTTAAGAAGTCAACCATGTTGATCAAACCTACACGACTATAATTATATGTATACTGATGTACTCTATACAGAAAAATTAGACTTGTCGATACCTCTCGACTAACAAAGATTATTTTGTGATGTATATTGTCTATGAGAAATCATAGGGTTTACATAATACAATAGACGCCAGTTGAAATGAAACGAAACGTCGTTTGGCCCAACAAGCATAATATTTCCATTACTACATTTTATATACCTGACATGACAACTTGACAAAAACTCTTGCCGACTCTGTTCTCTATTATCTTCTGGTGTGACGAAACATTGCTACATTTCCTGATGATGATCTACCATTATCTTAGCAGCAGATCATTGTAACATGTACTTGCCAATGGGTTACAGCATGCATATCTACGTGTGTAGAGCAAAGTATTGTTGGCTTGTACGATGTAATGTTTTGTAGAGTTCACCTACATTTCTACATATGTGTACTGTTAACCATAATCCTTATTATTTCACGTGCTTTCCTACTCTACGACTAACTTTACACATTGAGGAAACTGACAAAAGAGACCTGTTCGAAGGAGAGAACTTGAAGTTTGAGAAGTGCTTACAGAACCATTTCTTGTACTCTAGAATGCTATTTGAGTGTCTTTTATCGACTAAAAGGCTTCGATAAGATGACTTGACTCAGAAAATATATTAAGTGCAATGAAACGTGTTCAATGGATAGATAACATTCTAATAATCGCACCTTCATTTATGGGCACAGCAAGATATCTTTTCAGCAGTGGAAAATATCCATAAGAGATTATTAATGTTAAATTGCACTTTCAAATAAACCATTAGTCAACCTATTAGCCGGAAAGAGGGCTGTATTTGCAATATACGTCTCACTGTGCTGTAAATTTTCGTTGAGTATTGTTTCATTGAGTGCACTAAATCGATTTACCTGTGTCTCAGAAAACAAATCAATACTATTGATAAAAATGCATTATAAATTTGATACCAAAACTGATAAAAATGTCTGTATTTAATGGTTTGCATCTGTTGGCCTTATTTAACTACTTCTACTCTTGATTATTTGACTACTCCATATCACATAAAGACCGACTAGTAAGTACTTTCCTTTCCTTCATTTCCTTCACATTCAATTGGTAATTTTTTGCAGAGTGAAGTTAATGACGAATCGGTGGACACGAGGTTACAATAAGATAGATAATTATAAGTACAAACTAGTCTACTATATTATCTTTTGGAAAAGGATTACGCAGGTCCATATACACATACACACTCACACACCCACCCACATACATACATACATACATACATACATACATACATACATACATACACACATACACACATACACACATACATACATACATACATACATACATACATACATACATACATACATACATACACACACACACACATACATACATACATACATACATACATACATACATACATACATACATACATACATACACTTGTGTGAGTGTGTGTGTGCATGTATGTATCAGCGACCCAACTTATGCGCGTCTATATGTTCAACGGAAAGATTAACTGCCAATTAATAAACTTGTAGGCAAACTGAAGGTAATATTTTATACAGTAAACTCTCGAAGGTATAGGGATGATTAGTTCAAGTTATTTAGCCTTTGGTGATACAGTTAAACATTTTTTCTTTTGTACGCCCTCTAATGAATGCTAAGTAGTCTACAGATCACACAGGAATCTATGGTGAACAAAACAAGCATGGGAATTGATATAATAAGTCCCACTGATATTTTCATTTCTCATTTGTTTTCTGCAACTTGGTGCCTTTGTACTAGAACTTTAAATTTGTATTTTCTGCGCTACTGCATTGTTAGAAGTTTATATTTTTTGAAATAATTTGAAATGTACGATTTAAGTCCGAACTTACACAATAACAGATTCAAAGAATAGCATTCGGTGCAATTTTAAATCACGTTAAATTATTTTATAGGAGTCAATCCCAATAAGTCATTATAGTAAATTGCTTTCGAAGAAAATAATTGCGAAATTAATATGTCTGCTGTGGGCAAAACTATTATTTGGATTGGTGAATGTTGTCCTCATCGATAGCAATTAAATCACGTCCATCGATATTAATATCGACCAAAGCATAAGAGTAACCCGCGATACTTCCCACAGTAAGACGCCTTTAAATAGCTCAATACGTTTTCTCCATTTTATTTCTGATAGACTAAGTTTTACAGTTTTTCTACCCTAGTTTATCAGTAAACTTTACTTTTAAATTTCGTTTTACTTTTATCAGCATATTTTGGCTCCATTCAGACTGATTTTAATTTGGTCTAGTTTGCAAATTGTACACTCCACTGTAATTATATTTAATTCAGATTCCGAAGGAAAGTCTTCCTTTTAAGACTGAGACATAAAATTAAAGTGTTTTCATTCACCTACTTGAACCTGACGCTTAACTTTTTATCATAACCAAACTAGGATAAAAAACGGAATTCTTTTAGTTGGGCAGGAAGGGTGTGGGAAGTGAGTCATTTTAGTTCTCATTGGACAATGAGAACGTTTTACTTTACGTTTTATTTCAAGCTGCTTTTTACCCCTAAATACAAATAGTTTTGAGAAATGAAAGAATATTCGCTACAGTAAATGAGTTGACCTAAAACACAAATAAAAGTGTCAATAAAAGAGACTATTTCTCACTACATACAGGCTTTATACCCATAGCACTATGTACTAAAATATACTGATTGTGCTGTGTGAAAAAATATGAATTTTGGCCAATTAAGTTAAAAGAGCGTGAGTGGAGGGGTGGGGTGGGAGGGTCCCTAATCACAAGCTTGATTTTAAGACATTGACCTTTGACCTGCCAGTTTCTTTTAAATCATATCCACATGTAGTGTAGAAGGAAATATAGACAAGGATTACTTTTAGTACTCATATCACATTTTACTGAATGGTTGCAATATTTGACTTAACAAATCAATATATTACTGCATAATTCAAAAACTTCAATACATAGAGACTCCATTCAAGTATGTATGTATGTATGTATGTATGTATGTATGTATGTATGTATGTATGTATGTATGTATGTATGTATGTATGTATGTATGTATATGTGTGTGTGTATGTGTGTGTGTGTGTGTGTGTGTATGTATGTATGTATGTATGTATGTATGTATGTATGTATGTATGTATGTATAATAATATTGTATGAGAATGTGTTGCTAGCTGCTTGTGTAAGTCGGAGTGTGTGCCATGTGTGAGAGTATGTCTATGTCTGAACATTACAACCTCCATTAACCATGAACATTTAATACAGTCATATGTAACTATCGGTAGCAAAAAGTGTTTACATATTAGTAGTTAATTTATGAATGATTATAAACATTTTCTGATGCTGGCAGAGAATTGATAAACAATACACGTCAATGGAGTGAGATTTCTGTGTATTCCACTGACATTACTTTTACTCGAGCATCAGTCACACTGATCTCTTTCGCCCAAATCAACAATAATTGATTATTGTTTTATCGAACAGGTTTGAGTGCAGTTATATGAATGAGTTGTTCGAGGTTTAGTACAGATAGCACACAAGACAGAAAGACATGCTCTGTCAAAATTAGTTGAAGAAAAAACATCACACTTGGTCAGAATTAATTTGCCTGTCTGCATGTGAGTTTGCGATGGAAGGTCAGTAAGTGAAAGTACAGTTTTCCTATACAAGTTTAATTAAGTAAAAGTCAAATCCAGTCATCAAGAAACCAAGTGATTAAACTGTCAGAATTCATTAGTTTTACATCTGGAGAATAGATGACGAAACTCCTTGCAGCTCATCACTTGTAAATGAAATAACCCATGACCTGCGGATTCTTCTGATGTCCAAGTTTGAGACGTTTGATTTCGTGCATCGGTACGGATCGACGAGCAGGAGATAGCAAAGACTAGCGATATATTCTGACATTGATAGCATATATAGTATAGTAGAGGGTTTCTTAGAAATTACGTGATTCGCTTTGTCCTGAATTGAGGGGTATTGGTACAGAAAACAATGCAATGGAAAAAAAATCGTATCTGGTATGAATGACTGCATTCATTCTCCTGTCAATTAATAGTAACGGAAGAATTTATTCGATGCTTATCAAATGTCATTTCTTTAATCTTTAATCTTATATGGTTACCGTGATGATTCATTTTTCTGGAATAACATTCAACTATTTAAAATGTTTTACACTTCTCTACACATTGTACATGTGTGACGGTCCAGGTGACACGTAATAAGACACGTGTCGTGAACACTTTAATCGTCATGCTTGCAGTTTGACATCCCTTATTTCGTCTGACAGGTTATACAAGATTGATAAGTGTTAATGCATGGAGTCTTGTCAAACGTACAACTCCTGAACATACCACTATAAAGACTACATAAATATGACAGTATTGATGTTCTTCTCGTGTTAATATGTGTCAGCTTGACTCCTTAGTCAATCGAGTTTGTAATGATCTTGATAAGTCGTAAAAAAATGTGTGGTTCCGATTACATTCAATTTTAAAATAGGTGGGGTAGGTAGATTTTTTGTTTTATTTTTAAATATATTTTTTTATATGTGAGTGTCTAGTTAAGGTAGTTATCTTTTTCATATGGTCTCTGTGTTATTGGATTCTTCTCATCAGATGTACAGCCATTAAAGATTGGAAGAACAGTTTTATATTGTCTTTTTCAGTTGATGTCTGTTTCCGCATCCATTATTTCTTGCGAGACTTCACAATTTTCGCGATTTTCTTATTTTTTTCTCGAATACGTAAAAAAAGTTTAGCTTCGGTGTGAAAAACGAGATGGGGGTCGGGTAACCGGAACCAAACAACTGTTCACAACTATGCAATGCTTCTCTTTGCGATGCAAACACATGAGAATTTGAAACGATCAGATAAGTCGCTATTCACGTGTCCATGAAAGAGTGAAAGTATAACTTAAGCGTTAGGCCATTTTTATCCACCTATGGTTCCCAGTCCAATGGAAATAATTGTTTATGAGTATTTGTCAAAAAATCATAGATTGTGATAAATAACCCTTCAAGACAATAACTTAAATGTGTGGCGCTTTTGAAAATGTGATTTCTCTCTCATCAATTACATTTTTAGAGGGTGGTAGAAAGCAATTGCATATAGCAGAATTATAAAAGTAATTAATTATAAAGTTAAATTTTAAAAACGAGTATTTATATGCAACAGTCATTTGCAAAATGGTGCATTTTTCAAAAGCACTTTCTGCAAAATCTTCAATGTCTGTCATATTCTATTTGAAATTGTACATTTTGGGGGAAAAGACAAGCATATTGAAACTCATATTTAGTCTCGCACAAATTATCTGTTATCTTTGGCACAGATGTAAAGCTTATGATAAATCTAGACTTGATTAATTCACATATTTGTGAAGGAGATTAGAGGGAATACATTTAGCCTTTAACAAATATGTACGGTTCAATTCATTACTTCCGAATACTTGCTAACGGCATGTTAAATACACAAGCAAACATTGGCATGCTTACTCAGTTTAGCTACATCCCAAAGTAAGATTGCGATTCATTTCACGTGACGGCTGAACGTTTAATATCTTCCTGGACGAAGTTATTTCAAATCTTAGACAACAGCACGGTCAATATATTTCATGAATTGGTATATCTTACATTTATATCAATACCAGAGTGGTACGGTTTTGAAGGAAAACATTGATATTGAGAATTCATCAAGGATTGTTTAACAAGCCCTGACAATTAATCTACCCATTGCAGTCACTAAATTGAAATAACGTATCGTTAGTAAATGAATCTGCAAGGAGCACTTTAAGAGAAATATTGATAGTGCTGTTGTAAACATATGTACCAATCGATTTTCTTTTACACTAAAATATTTCCTAATCAACCCTGGTAAAACACAATTGTGTGGTTTGCTTAGAGCTTCGGGCTATACTTACGTTTTATTACTTGACTAACTTGTCGTGTGTTGAACTATATCAACGCTAGCCCTAAGACAATTTACTGAGCTAAATGCACTTGCGGTGACAGCTTTCATTTAGTACACTGGCGTGTTTCACTTGAAAGGTTTACAGTACGAAGACCCGCTCCATTAAAAGGGTTGACCGTACTAAGTAAGGACATAACACACACAGTTTGCAAGAACTCTTGACATTTTCCCAATTTTCATCGAATACTTTACATTTACCTCAATATTAACTTGCTAATTCATACTGATTTTGGTTCATGAAATAGTAATAAGAGCAACTATTCTAAGAATAAAAAGACTATAGTACAGTGTCATTTTAGAGGTAAGTAGTTAGTAATGAAGTGATACAGGCATGATATCCACCACACGTACAGTGTACACAGCACGTACAGTGTACACAACACATAGTGAGTTGATATGTAGTATCACAGACCCTCTACCCAAGTTGGTGGAGGGTCTATGGTATTATGCTGTCTACAGGTTATACTGGGTGCAGCTAGATTTACTAACAGTTGAACCGTTTAGAAATTAAGTTTTGAAAAGAGGGGTAAGTGGGTAGGTAGGTAGGCAGGTAGGCAGACAGGCAGGCAGGCAGGCAGGCAGCTAGCCAGCCAGCCATATAAATGAATAAACAGATAGATATTAAACAGATAGATAGATAGATAGATAGATAGATGGATGGATGGATGGATGGATGGATGGATGGATGGATGGATGGACGGACGGACGGACGGACGGACGGACGGACGGACGGACAGACAGACAGACAGACAGACAGACAGACAGACAGACAGACAGACAGACAGACAGACAGACAGACAGACAGACAGACTGACAGACAGACAGACAGACAGACAGACAGATAGATAGATAGTTATTAAATAGGTGGATGGATGTGTGGTGTTGAAACAATAGGAACCATGATATGAGCACAACGAAAGTTTCAATTAAAGAAAACCACTCAGACTAGAAAAAAGACTTATAGAGACATAACAAACAGTGGACACCCTGTATATGTACTTACACTCTTCCTAGAACCATTTGATGACGTTATTACTTTAAAGATTTGGCAGATAGAGAGTAGAAAAACACACTAAAGTTGTTATATTGATTAAACATCCAAAATAAATACAACTTTCTCACTTTAGATAGTTAGACATAACATATTGTGCGTTACAGAGCCCCTTGCCTGTTATGCCAAAACTTTTAAAATTCGTCAACTGCGAGAGCTGTTTAATAATTGCTTTGCCGTTAGCGTGTTTACTGACTGCCATGGGATAGTATGGAGTAGTGTGTGGCACGAGGGTAAACTAGAACTCTATGTACTGAATAAACTGATGAAAACGATTTGATCAATCTGGTTACGTCAGGTGAAAATCGATTGATTGAAGTAATGTTTTGAGTACACTGTTAATGTTTTCCTACTTAGTAATGTTTCGTTGCGTGCTCTTTTGATGATACAGGTTCTGTGATAAAAGTGCTTGATTATATAAGCTTGTCTATTGAGAGAGTGTTATTCCCCAAAGCAAGACCGAGAATATATATTAAATCAACATGGGGTCTCAAGCTTCGAATTATTATACATAATACTACTCCAACAATCTTGTCTCTGCAGACTGACCAAAACACTCTAAGGTCGCAGTTTTATTCAAAAATATTTACTCGTATTTTAATAACTCTCCCTGTTTGATGGTGTTTTGACAGACCCAATTCATCTCTGAATGCATATATACAAGTTATTTTCTCCAAAATACATGCACTATAGTTCTATAGAAAGTAACGATGAGTCGTTAGCTATGGAAACATACTTTAACGGACTGGTGTTGAATTGTGAACTGAATTAAATATCTGAGTGCATTTTTCATTACTGTAATGTTTTTTGCTGATCTGTGTTCGGACATCTGTATGGATTACTGTTGTTGGAAAAGCTAGATGAATTTAACTCGGGAAGGGATATCGGAAACGTGTCTAGTGTGTAGCTGTCAGCAACGGACAAACTACCTGTCTGGTATTCCAGAATAGCATATATAGCAAATAGTGTAAAAGAAATGAATTGTACTTTGAAAATTAAATTAAGTCTCGAATCAAAGTCTACACGCTGTAGTAGACATTTCATTCAGACGTCTATCATTTAGTATGGATGTTTTGTCTGCGTCCCAGAGTTAGGAGTAAGTAATTGCTTTTTAACGTAGAATGCACCTCTATAATAAATATACGAAAACTTTGCTGTACGTTTGTACAACAAAACCCCATTCTCAGATAAAAAAAATCAAGGATCAACGTACAAAGTTTTGAAATAAATGTGTAGAGGCGGTCAAAATTATATCAAAATTAATTTAGGATCCAATAAGACCACCGAATATTCACACTATGGGAAAATATAAGACTCGTGATACCCGTGATACACAAAAGTTCTTCTATTATTTCAAAAAGACAGCAATAATCTTTCATACGACAAAGTTAAGAGAGATTTTGAGGATTTTTATTTTCGTGGAAATTGGTCCTGTGAGCATTCTACCTTAAACTTTAACGTCCCAATTTTCATTACAGTTGTGATCATCGCAGCCTCTGGTGGTGCAGTCAGAGAACTACTAATCAAGGCCCATGAACAAGGTATGATTAATGGCGACTATGCGTTTTTCAACGTCTATCTTGTTGCCTATACCTACTACGGCGAGAACACGTGGTATCGAGGAGACGAATACGACGAAGTGGCGAAACAAGCCTACGAGGCCCTGAACACCGTTACACTGTACGTGCCATCAACATCAGAATATCTAGAATTCGCTGATGAAGTTACAAGGCGATCCATTGAAGTCTACAATTACGATTTCATTGAAAGTGACGTAAGTTTCATTATATGCAAATTAATCACCTATAAAATTGTTAATTGTTATCATGTGCATAGATAATTGTACAGTTAGACGGTAATTAAATAGTCTACTTCTAATTGCATCGTAATGACAGACATAAATTATCAAAGTTTGTATATTATACATTGCCAAGGTGTCATGTTTGTTAGTATTCTTCATGTCACAATAAAATACACAAATGTTGCCTTTGACGACATTGGCCAGAAACAAAACTTTATCAGATTTCATATAATTTAAAACAGATACTATAAGCAATAATGTCGATAATATTAAGATATTAATCATTATCATTAAATTGCCTGCTAATTACATAGCATATACAAAACACCTTAGTGATCGACCTGCAGAATTAGGTGAGTTATTACCACACTCTACGTTACACACGTTCAAACTAAAAGTATGGGATGTGTTCTTGTCATTCTACGTCACGATAATGCGTGCTTAAGTCGTTGTTTCTGTAATATTCGAAACGGACAAAAGGTTCGCCATTGTCATTATTTTTCTCAATATTTCATAAAATACGTGTATGTAGGTATAATCTGAATACTGTCAAGTTTCATTAAACCAGAAAATACTAGCTAGTCACAGCAAGGTGTTAACACTATCTGAATGTCAAAATTGAATCGTTTGACTTTGTTTCAGTTTAACTACTATATAGGTTCATTTCATGATACAGTATTACTGTTCTCCCTGGCTGTAAATGAGACCTTATCAGCCGGTGGCGATATTAGTGATATCAGAGACGGGTACACTTTCACTCGAAGAATGTGGGACCGAACATTCAAAGGTGGGTTATTACTTTACTTTATGGTAGGTTTATCCTGCTAGCCTTCGCTGCTAAACTGTATTTGTGTTTGACATAGACTGACCGACTTGCGAGTGCCCTCCTGTGGTAAAAGATTACACCACCGGTAATTATGTTAATTCCAGTGTTCACTCATTTATCAATTGCTCACGAATTAATATCTGCCAGATAGTTACAACAATGTCCAATTCGTTGTATTTGCGAAGACAGTTTCTGTACACTAGATTCCCGAATTATAGAAAATTGAAATATTGGTCAGTAAACTATTTTCACGTTATACACAATTTTAACTTAGTTATTACTTCAGTTACTTCGCTGATGTTGTTCAAATGAAATGTTACAGATACAAGTAAAGATTATTGTATAATGTTTAAAGATAGCCAACAACATAGACATAAATAAAATACTAACAGAATGAAAATGTCCAGACACAAACTCGATGCGACACACAGCTTCCTGCGTACAGCGAACTAGGATTTTAAATACAATAAAGCTCTCTATAGGGATACCTATACGTTTTGTCTGGTCCATGGACTTTGATTAATTTCTATTTCCATGGTCCTCGTCAGAATTGTTTTCCTGTTGCTTTCAAAGATTGTACATAGATTATATTGATTTTTCTTGTGGAATAAATTTCAATTCAGTACCTTTAATTTTTACCAGGTATCCTTGGTGATATTGTGATGGATGCAAATGGAGATAGGATATCTGATTTCTCACTGTTAGATATGAATGAAGACAAAGAATTTGAAGTAAGATTTTAATTTGTATGTGATATTAACATGAATAGTCTACTTGAGCGGTGACTTTTAATACAGAACGTTAGTCTGTATTTGCTAGTTATGACTTCTCACGATCACAACGTTCATTTCTAGCCCAACAAAGATGTGGCATACTGCCATTACAAACTGAAGATGGTCGTTTTAGAAATGTACCTAGTTCAAATCGATCATGTATCCATTGTAACTTAGGAGAAGTGGAAGATGGAAAACACTTTGTCATGAGATGTAAACTATACGATCTCAGAAATGTTATGTTTGAATTAATTAGCAAAGAGAATGAATTCTTTTGTAAATTTATGTTCTGATCAGAGTTTTATATTCGTTATCAATAATGGTATTCGACCACTGGCAAATTTTATTGAAAGTGCCTTCAACAGAAGAAGAGAAAGGTTATATATAAAGATTGTGTAATTAATTTTGTAGATATTTGATTTGTTGTGGTAAAACTTATATAATTTCTTTACTAGACAACTGTACTCTTTATTTGATGTTTTTTTGGAAAATTTTGATTTAGAGTGACTTTATATAAACCCGAAGGGTCTGGGTGAAAATGTTTCTCTTTATGTGTTCGTATTGTAAACTGTCACAAGTCATTATAATAAATCCCTACTGCTACTATGACAAATGTCATGAAAGTCTTCCACAATCTTCCGGCTGAACAATAAGTAGCCATGGTAACAATTGATTGTGACAACATTGTGCCATCTACTCAACGATAAACTTTGAGAAATTCAATATATTTCTTCTACATTTACACTGTGATCAACCACTTTAAGTCTTCCTTGTAATCTTCTAGGTTATAGCCAATTACTTTGGATCTCGTAAGTCGTACGACCTTGTCCCTGGCAAGTCGATTAGATGGCCCTCTGGGGCGGTAGGACCACCAAAGGATGAACCATATTGTGGTTTCTATGGTGAAAAGCCTGAATGTAACAGTAAGCCAAAGTTAATGACATTTTCCTAAACTTGTATAATGCTATGGACAGCACTTATTATACGACGGTACTACTTTTCGCTTTCAGTGATTATATATTAGAAAAGGACCCTGTGTGTAATTGCGTTAAGAAGGCAATATGAACAAGCTCGAAACTGAGGAATGAGTTGTAATTAGTTCAGTACAATCGCAGATACACGAATTTAGGATGAAGGAACCAGAAACTGCAACATGTTCCGTACCGTGGACAAAGTAAAAGCTATCATTGTCGCAGGAGAGATGTTTAGCATTAGATCACTGCAGGGAGAAAATACATAGCTCGGCAAAAATATATTGAAACATACAAAAGAATGTTAACTTGAAAAGTATTGAAGGTTTAATACATGTTACAGCTTTCGTAAATTAGTAATACAACTTACACCAGAATTATTATATATACATCGTGGGTTAAATCATATAATTCTACATATTATCAAATCACCACTGTAATAATCAGTTATGAGACACCTACTACCAAATCCGGGTGACTATAGAGTTTCAATTAGGCAGCATGATGTTACTACCAAACCAGAGTGAATATAGAGTTTCAATTAGGCAGCACAATTTTTTTACGTCTGAGACAACCACATTGTTTTAGTCACAAATTAAACAAACTACAGACACTGATAGCACCTACACATATTTAATGATACATTGTGTCTCATTGTGAACACAAATCAACATTACTGTCTGATGAAAGAAGGGAGATTCAAATGTAAAACTGTTTATTCATGTTTACAGTGATATAAAATGTAACTCATCATGTGCATGTACGCCTGTATTTTGTTTGCGTAAATCGTAACAAAACAGCTTAACGTTGTGTGAGATGTAAACGGCCTGAAACTGTATAGTCTTTCTGATTTGGTAGTAACTCATGCTCCCATCTTTTAACTTCTAGATAACAATGAGTGAAAGAGATCAAACATAGTATATATTATATCAGATTCGAAATTAATGACTTGGT
Source organism: Glandiceps talaboti (assembly GCF_964340395.1). NCBI lineage: Eukaryota > Metazoa > Hemichordata > Enteropneusta > Spengelidae > Glandiceps > Glandiceps talaboti. Next base: position 4,108,176 of record NC_135564.1, on the reverse strand, counting down.
AAATATACCTTTTTTCCAACAGAGGAGTTTCCATTGTCTGGGATAATTGGTCTGGCATTTGGGGGTGTCATCTTAATAGCAATTGCCATCTTGGCATTCGTAATGTACAGGTAATGCATCACACAGTTATGGTACATATTGCATGTAATATGTTTGTGAATGTCTTTTGGAGTTATCTAAATTGATGAGAAAATGTTTTCAAACAATGAATCACATCCTAGGGATTGTATACACGCCCTGAAGTTTTGACCAGTTGACGATTTACTGTCACTGACACTACCGATTGGTCTTTGGCGTCGCTGTATTAAATGCGATGGTTGTGTAAACACCGGACAATTCGGCGGCTTCGGAAATTTCCGACATTACCCGGCTGTACAGGAGGACATTACATTACACACGGACGAGTTTGCGTTCTGCAGGCCATCGGCAGTACATATGCGGCCCAGATACATGGCTGTAGGTGACCCAGATCAATCGTGAAATACCAGTATGTTATTCACATTCAGGGCCACTTGGATGCATGCCAACTATGCTATACCACGAATTTAGCACTGTTATGTTTGATACTTGGCCAATCAGATCTCTTAATTTGAACCATCTCTATCCTGGTATGAAATAACTCTATGTAGTATGGTGAAATGTCATGATGAACTATTCAGGAGTCTACTGGTTATGTCATGTAGAATTACAAAGCAATGAATGTAGAACATACATCTATGAATTTGATAAGGTTATTTTTCAATCATACATGAAAACGACATTAAAAAGCTGGCTCCTATCACCACAATATGCGCAACATCTTCATTCTTTACATAATACTACTTTTGCAGGCGATTCAAATTGGAGCAAGAATTAGCTAATATGACGTGGAAGATCAAGTGGGATGACGTCATCATATCTAAGGATAAAGGCAACTCTACGTCGAGATTATCATTGATGGTACAAATAAATTATGTAAATTTTTATTATCAAAAACCATACTGCTTGATCATGGTATCATCGCATAGTTGTGATTACATTATCCAGTTTCGACTATTGTATTTGAAGGGTTAATCGCGAAACGTCTGCTATACTTTTTTTAATGGCCAAGAACATTCTTTCTTAGTTACTTTTTGTTTCGTATTTTGTGTTGTTAATCTTCAAGTCACCATCCAAAACAATCACATGATATTGATGCGAACTAAGAACAGAATAAAATGTCCAACAGTCAACGATTTATTGGTCACATTCTAATATTTCAGTATTTATCGGTATCTATACAAGTGTCTGTCTTCAGAATTCATTTCCATAAAATTGATCCCAGCTATTATAGGATGCACGTACCTAATGTAGCCAAAATATGTAAATTGTTATGCGATAATGCCATTACCAGTATAATGCATTTACCTTTACGACCTTTCTTCATATTCCAGGCAAGCCAGGCGAGTCTCTCTATACATACTGGACAGGCAGGTCAAATATTTGCAACTGTCGCCACATACAAGGTAGTGACATGTTAACATTTGTAATACAATATATCACTCTCATCGTAAATAGTGTATTGTCAAATCAAAAAGACTCAATGTTCTTGTCTGTGCAGCTGTCAAATACACATGCAACCAGTTATTTGATTGTCAGTTTGATGTGTTTTCATAAATGGGTATTGAACTTGTTTATACTATTGCTATCCTGTACAATAACTATCAGACCAACATCTCTAATAACAAGCCAATATAAACCCTTAATGAGGGTGCTGTTCTCTTCCATCTGTGTGTCCCTTGTCTAACTTCCGGGGGAAAGCTATGACCATTTTTGAAATGGCAATCTTTCCCCCAATCTTGAATCGATTAATACAAAGGTATTATTTATTTCACAGCAAGCTTACGAAATATCAGGTGTATGCATACGTGAACATTTGTAAAGCAAACACGTCTACAACGTTTACACTATCATTATCAAATGGCAGCATAGAAAGATGAAATGTGCACAAAAGCATCACATTTCTTGTGGAAGGGACTATACATGAACATTTTTAGTGTTTACGTTAGTGTTTATGGGAAGATGCGTGGTGTAAAGATGTTAATATGGTTTCTTGGCTTTAAAAAATATTATTGAATTCATGATAGTTCCAGCCACGTTATAATGGTGTTATGTAAATAGCAAACAAAACTGAAATGATTAAATGCTTACTGTGAATATTTCTGGCAGTTTACACATCATTATTACATGGAATTATAAAAAGGGATAGAATGTACACTGAATTAAGTCTCATATTTCTTGAGGCTGGTCCGTGACATTAAATATTAGCAATATAGATATTGGGAAAAACGAGCGACGTAAAAATGCAAATATATATTTTTCACAGCTTTTACAACATCTTTTATGACACTTTTAATTAGATAGTATGTGTGTGTGCTAGTAAACACAACGAAAATGATTAAAAATCATTGTGAATTTTTACACGGTAATCATTTAATGCAGTTATAAAAAAGTGATAGATTGTACACAAAATTAAGTCTCAAATTAGGCTGGGACTGTATTTGAAACTAATTATTGATAAATCTCATGGAAATAACATGTGGCGAACAGATGTAAAAGTTTCATTAACCTACGCTTAAAATAAATGTATGTATACAACAAATGATTAAAAATAATTATGTCGCAGGTTCTACCATTATTGAACGAAACTAATTATGAAACGATGAAATGAACACAAAATGCTAGCCTCATATTTCCCGAGACTCGGACAATATATGAAATATGATTAATATATGTTCATAAATAACACTACCCGATAGCTACACTAAATTGACTTGCCAGTGCCGCTATGATGGCTGCTAAATAAATGTCAGACACACAAACTAATGAATAGTTTTTAAATGCAAACCAATTTAAACAGTTTTTATTGCATATGTATCAACTAGTGATTACATAACGAAATGTTATACTACATATAAATTAATGTCACATTTTTAAAATGGTAAAATGATTACTCTAAATCATGTACTTCGATGGATATCAAAAGTACCTACGCTTCACATGGTTCCGAGCCTCCTTTCCTCTCTCTCTTTCTCGCCACAAGCTCCCTCTCTCTCTCTCTCTCTCTCTCTCTCTCTCTCTCTCTCTCTCTCTCTCTCTCTCTCTCTCTCTCTCTCTCTCTCTCTCTCTCTCTCTCTCTCTCTCTCTCTCTCTCTCTCTCTCTCTCTCTCTCTCTCTCTCTCTCTCTCTCTCTCTCTCTCTCTCTCTCTCTCTCTCTCTCTCTCTCTCTCTCTCTCTCTCTCTCTCTCTCAATAATCATGCTCTGTGCTCATTTACAGGGTCATGTGTCAGCGGTTAAATTTATCGACAAGAAGAAAGTGGAGCTGACGCGTGATGTTTTACTCGAGCTAAAACACGTATGTTTTTACTTTTCGTAAGGGAAGGGTATTTTATGCCTTTGCATATCCCTAAGTCTATATGTCTATATATGTCTGTCGCCTGCATGCCTGTCTGTCGCCTGTCTGTCTGTCTGTCTGTCTGTCTGTCTGTCTGTCTGTCTGTCTGTCTGTCTGTCTGTCTGTCTGTGGACACGATTTCCCCAAAATACTTTATCAGTGCTAATATTTGTTCGTACCACTCTCCCGGCTGGTATTCTAAGTACACAAACGGTATAAGGATATGGTCAGCACTTGCAAGATTACGTACACGGAAAAACAAACAAAAAAGGGACAATCTAGGACAAAAGTTACAGAGGAACAGTGTACTTTACAAATGTCCAATTACATTACCAGACTACATTCTTAAGATATCTTTTAAATATCGATGGGTTCGGAGCTGATCTTATGGATAGGGGTAGATTGTTCCATAGCACAGCACCACTGTAGTGAAAGAACCGTTTCCCATATTCAGTTTTAACTGTAGGGATGTAAATGTTACCTTTACCTAATATACATGTATAAATGTGCTAACATTAAAGCATACACTTTGGATATAATTTACGCATTATTTGTCACGAACACATTGCCGATAAAAACACAGGCATTTCTCAAGCATAGATGATCAAACGTAAATACATATATACTTCTATAGTGCGTATATGCTCGTCATCCCCCCCCCCCATTTACATTTTTTATTTACATGTCATACGGAAAGAAAGAAATACATAAATAAAATAATCAATACATTATATACTACTTTGTTTAAAAGACCAGTGTTCAGTCCTAAAAATGTGAAATGCTCTGAAGACACTTTTGATTTAAATGCATTATCTATTGACCTTCAAATTCTGTACGATATGACAAATGATTGTGATATGTCCCAATTAACTAATTCTACAGAACCCTGACATGTCCCTGTCATGCCTTCTCAAGTCTATTCCAGCGAACCAAAGACTACCTACATTAAGAGTTAGGTATGAATAAAAAAGCCTAAGTATTGCACCATGTATAAATGTTGATATATAATAGCATCAATAACTAGTATGCATTAATAACTATGAAGCCGGATGTGCTTAGATTGCTTAGAGACATCACGCTTAATAGTCATTAAATATTGACTATTTTCACTACTCAGCACGACACATTGATTTATACATTTACTGAACTCACATAACCTTCTGTACCTTTTTGTAATCCATTCCTGTCTCAATCTTTTGTATTTACAGATGAAAGATCTGCACCACAATAATATCACAAACTTTGTTGGTGCATGCGTGGACTATCCACAAATTTGCTGTCTGAATGAATATTGTCCAAAGGGGAGTTTGCAGGTATGATTAACATTGAGAAAAATAGTATTAAAAATTGTATGAGGACATGATCTATTATGTCAATCAATATGTTGTGACTGTCATTCTAATGGTTGTTTATATGCGTGAGTTTATTTGTTGTTTGTTTGTTTGTTAGTTTGTTAGTTTGTTTGTTTGTTCGTTTGTTTGTTTGTTCGTTTGTTTGTTTTATTTGTTTGTTTGTGTGTGTGTGTGTTTGTTTGTTTGTTTGTATGTGTGTTTGTTTATTTGTTTGTTTGTGTGTTATTATGTGTGTATGTATGTATGTATGTATGTATGTATGTATGTATGTATGTGTGTGTGTATGTATGTATGTATGTATGTATGTATGTATGTATGTATGTATGTATGTATGTACGTACGTACGTACGTATGCATGTGTGTGTGTGTGAGAGAGAGACACACACACACATACAGAGAGTGAGAGAGAGCACGTGACATGACGTGCATATATGTATGTAAATGTGTGTATATGTGTATGTTACTGTTATTTGGAATACAGCTGTCATATTTGGTTTAAACATTTGACATTTACATGCATACAAAACCTAATATTACAGTCATGTTTACGATGTTATGAATAATTATTCGTGATTTATATAAATATTCCTACACTTTCAGGATATTTTACAAAATGAAGCAATACAACTTGACTGGATGTTTAGGTATTCATTGATGCAGGACATAGTTGCGGTAAGTCACAATATACAAATACATTTGAACGAGTAAATATACATGCGACAAGTGCTGACACGGTTTGTAGTTTTACGATTGGTGCACTCTTATTTTCAACCTAATGCCCAAAATATTGTTGAAAGTAGTGAAAAGGAGAAAAGTCAGAGAGACAATTGAATTAACCACATTTATTATAAGATACGCATGTTATATCTGAAGCTCAACCCGGCTATACCAGAATATTTGAGTACAGAAAGTCCTATAAATCACGTGTTACATATTTACTGAACGTTAGTATTAGAAATTGCAATGTCATTTGATCGGTCCTCTTCTTTGAAACTATAAGTTAGGGTTGTTCAAACAATAAGTCATTGGAATGACCTTAAACTATTGATTATTCGGCGTGCATGCACAACGATTAGTAAATGACTTGCCATATCATCTTTTTAATGATCCTATATAGGGACTATACTATTTACATGCAAGCATCATTCGTTGCCATGGAAACCTCAAGTCATCAAACTGTGTGGTGGATAGTAGGTTTGTGTTGAAACTAACAGATTTTGGACTTAAGACATTTAAGGAAGAAGACAGAGAACCAGAGAAGACTCATTCGTATTATGCAAGTACGAAACAATTAATAGTTGATATTTGATTTTTATGTCCAAATTTCACTATTTTCTCAAAACGCTTATAGTTGTAGTGAAGCGTCTTGCTTGATTATCTCGTGTGTATTAGTCACGGCCGTTAAAGAGGTCATGGAGAACCTCTTTTGCAAACATCATGCAACTTGAACTTTTGAATGAGGTTCAATAACCGCATAAGGTGCACTCAATGCTAAGTGATGGAGAGAATTAAGTTTATATTTGGTTATTGTAAAATGGTGGTCAAGGTAAAATATCTCGAGATTTTTTTCTCATAAGTTTTGGATTATTTCCATGGACATGCATTTGTCATTACGGGTGATACTGACTGTAATTTCTTTAAGAAATGTTATGGCGCCCTCCAGAGATGCTTCGACAAGTTGGTCGACATATATGCACACAGAAAGGTGATGTCTACAGCTATGGTATAATACTACAAGAAATCATTCTACGTACAGAACCCTTTGGATATATCGATAGTGACCAACCTTTATCACCACAAGGTTAGTTTGTATTTGGAGAAAGGATTTGGTCAAAAGTAAAAAAGTTACAATTTATGAAACATACCCTGATATTAATTTCTAAGTTTGCTATTTCATACACATCATTATAGGGTGTCGGTAAAATGCATACCTCCGCCTTCAATGAAGACTTCCCAAATATAAGACAATATAGTTTTCGAATACAGATACTTTCAGTGGTTACAGCTCGATGATTGGTGTTTGTAATACCAAGTCCAATTTAATTATAAAGGAAAGTTATTTATTAATACTAATCACTGTAATTGAGTGCTTACAGTCAAGAATTATTAGACTTTTCATATAAACATAGCGTCACTAAATTCATGAATAGTTTCATCTAAATACATTCTTGAGTCTTCTAGCTACGTCGGTAACAGACAGAGAGACAGAGAGACAAACTGGAGTGAAAGTATAACCCCTGTCCAACTCCTAAAAGTGGAGGCTATTCAAAAAGTTGTAAATTACATCCATCAATTTTTTTAAAAATCACTTTTGATTCGTGTTTCTGAACTAAATTTTTAATAATAGTTATTGAGTTGTTCAATTTGTCAAAATATAAAATTGGTGTTTTCATTCATAACCAAGACTGTTCGATACTCCTAGAGATCATCGAAAAAGTGACGAAGGGTGCCGACCCTGTGTTCAGACCACAGGTGGACAGGGATGCCTGTTCTGCAGAACTTTATTCGTTAATGGTACGATGTTGGTCGGAGATACCCGAAGACAGACCAGATGTAGGCGGTGTGAAGAGCGCCACCTCGAAACTCACGAAGTGAGTAAAATTTCTCTGTCACATGTATGAGCACAGTTATCTCTACCCAAATGAACATTTATACTTCGTTTCTATGAGTCGAGTTCTTAGGCAATATAGTGTAAGTGTGCATTTAGGTTTATTTTTGCCTTTAGTACACAAGTTTGTATTGAATTATGCTATCCACTTGCAAATGGTTTTAGATGATAAAGTGGCTAACTTACATAGAGCGCCCTTTTGCAGGTGTGCTGCCATATTTTAGATTATTTTCCTTTTCAAGGAAATGACATCACATTTACCACTGGGTTTCTTTGCTAACGCTTGTTTCATATGAAAATGTCCTTATATTACCCAACTATCTTTACATTCAACTAGTTAACTCGTGTATAGCAACTGGAAACGATCTCGTGGGATATTCATGTATGATATAAAATTATGCGATGATGTAATTTTTTGGTTACCAATAAATTCAAAGCAAACTAAATGCGCCATTAAACCACTGAAACCTATGTATCATTGAAGTGACATAGGAATAACAGACCTGTGTGACATCTTATGGCATTGCAGAGGAAAGCAGTCCGGTAACTTGGTTGATAATTTATTGCAACGAATGGAACAGTACGCTACTAATTTGGAGGGCTTGGTAGAAGACAGAACACAGGCTTTCCTGGAAGAAAAACGAAAATCGGAAGAACTGCTTTACCAAGTTTTGCCGAGGTTAGTCTCTCCTTATCAGCCCACTCTCCAAATCGTCTTCAGATCTTAGAATTACCTAGCAATTGTGTGGGTAGCGTAGTTGCGGAGAGTCATGTTTACCATGTAAACATTCGGTTGTGTTTCGAACTTGTATTATTACGTCATAATCACGCCATAAAAAGAATAGCTACAGAACAATAAACAAGTTTGACATTGTCGTAAGCACGCGCTACTACGTTCGAGACTTTCGAACACGCACTCCAACAGTGAGGGCGCTCTTGTTTCGGTGTCTTAAATGTTACGCACAGCTTATGCAGTGCTATCAGCTTTGAACAATGACATACGAAAGTTATTAACGTTTCGAGTTAAGACTCCGCTTCTATTAAAAGTGGAAAAGAAATAATCGTGAATTAGGCTCAACTGTCACTTGAGAAAAGTGACGTTCACAAGTTTATGTCGTGTCATCTGTTGTATGTATTGGGTTAAACTACTCCGTACCAATCGTTGTATCATATTGTATTCTTTAAAGATCAGTCGCAGAGCAGCTTAAACGAGGGTGTGTTGAACCAGAATCTTTTGAACTCGTCACTATCTACTTCAGTGATATCGTTGGTTTCACTGCACTCTCAGCAGCAAGCACGCCATTACAGGTAAGACCAGAGTGTGCTTTCGTTTTCAACACGATCACAAATGTGACCAGTATTAGAGTGTAGACATAACATTTCTATCTGAATATCCAGAATTATAGCTGGTATAAACATTTTATGAATGTAGATATCGTCTATGTTTCGTACCGTAATATAGAAATCATACTGTTCTGTCATAGGTTATTTTTTGTTTTAATGTTTCTACAATTTTAGTTTTCTAAATCTTGTGATAAATAATTTATTTAAAACTAAAAGTATTTAGAGAAGATTTTCTTTGAGTTCCTTTGTTAACAGATACTAATTTGTCTAGACATTCAAATCTCCATCGTTCAGTTCATCAGCAAGAAGGACAGGGGTGAAATGACAGTCATTACAGTATATTAAATACATTATTCATCCCACAGGTTGTATATTAACAATTATGACTCTTCTCATTTCCATCTGTTTAACCAGGTTGTTGACCTTCTGAATGACCTATACACGTGTTTCGATGCCATTATAGACCACTATGATGTCTATAAGGTATACAATCTTTTACTAATACTTGACATTCTGATTAATTCTTTTCCTTCACTTGTATATTCTTTTAAAGCTATCTACAATGTTTCGAAAATATACTTTATTGTATATAAACAATTAGTAATTCGCATGTTGCCATTTTATAAGCTGTTGCTTGGAAAGCTTGTTTTGGTTTAGCCAAGTTATGTATTGATGTTTTGAGAGGTAATAAAACACAAACCAAGTCGTAACTTCTGAGCTACATTTTGTACTACTATTGTTCACGTATTGCCAGACTGTGTCATAACAGTATGAGAGGTAATATGACGTCTACTAGTGCTCAAATAAGGCCAGGCAATAAGTGTTTTACAACACATCACATTCACATGCACATGTTCTTTCAATCATCAAACAAAACACCGGTAGGACTCACCGTGATACATGCAAAATATCCTATGGAAAACAGGATACGCCTAGTGCCTTGTTCTATGCAAATTGAGGTCACTATGAGTCACCAGTTCATACCACGTGATATAATCTAAGCCAATCACTGAAGACTATATGAAAACGACATGCTATGATCTATTCCAAACACCTTTGTAACGAGTGGTTACGGATATGTTCACAATGACGACTCTGTCAGTCTGTTACAGTACAGCACAGTGTTTACTTAAATTAATTGTTTTGTTCTCTCTGATAAAATCACACTCTCTCTTTAAGTTGCCCCAAGATACGGACATAACTGTGAAACTCTCATGCTTTATATTCCTAAACATTACATTTGTAGGTGGAGACGATCGGTGATGCTTATATGGTCGTCTCTGGTTTGCCACTACGCAATGGTAACAACCATGCTCGTGAAATTGCCCGGATGTCATTAGCCTTGCTTAAATCTATTGATACATTTAGAATAAGACACATACCTGACAAGAAGCTAAGTCTAAGAATAGGAATGCATTCTGGTAAGAGGATCTATCTATCTATCTACCTACCTACCTACCTACCTATCTATCTATCTATCTATCTATCTATCTATCTATCTATCTATCTATCTATCTATCTATCTATCTATCTATCTATCTATCTATCTTTCTAGCTATCTATCTATCTATCTATCTATCTATCTATCTATCTATCTATCTATCTATCTATCTATCTAACTATCTATCTATCTATCTATCTATCTATCTATCTATCTATCTATCTATCTATCTATCTATCTATCTATCTATCTATCTATCTATCTATCTATCTATCTATCTATCTATCTATCTATCTATCTATATCTATCTACCTACCTACCTACCTACCTACCTACCTACCTACCTACCTACCTACCTACCTACCTACCTACCTACCTACCTATCTACCTATCTATCTATCTAAATGTATCTATCATTAGTTTATAATTCACTACTCTACGACTTTATTCTTACATAACTTAGATATACTGTTGGAGTGAATTATTTTAGAAGCACAACCGGCCGCCGAATACTCAGTTAAGAAGGGGGGGGGTATCCGGGAAAGCATAGAATTGTTAATTTCACTTGAAAAGAAGATGGTGCACAGCCAAACATCTTTTATATTTCAAAACGAACAAGAGCAAGTTTTCATACATAAAACATAGGTTTTTTTTATATTTGAAATAACTTCGAATTTCAGATTCATTGGCTATCGAGGAAAATGAATATAATCTCATGGCTGAAGCTAAAATTTGCTAATTCTTACTTGTTGCCCTGACTACAGGTTCATGTGTAGCCGGTGTAGTTGGTCTGAAAATGCCTCGATATTGCTTATTTGGTGACACCGTCAACACTGCCTCTAGAATGGAGTCAAATGGAGAACGTAAGATAAACTCTTAAATAGTAATGTTTTTTTAAGTAGAGATAAGAAAGGCAGAAAATTGATAAATAAATCATTTCAATATCACAGGTATCTGGCCATTTAATCCGGGATATAACAAGATGTCTGTACTAACAGTGACGTAATGTCTCTTACATCATGTTACGTTTGCACAGAAATATAGGTTCCAGATTTGACATTTTTTATATTGTAGAATTACTTAAATCCCTTTGTGGACATTAAGCTGGTCTGCAATAGAGTGAAATGTTTACGAAATTCTTAAAAAGAAAATTTAAGTTTTAATAGTGCTAAAACCGATTTCTTAAAGAATTATGTATATTTATGGTATATGGTCGTTGTGGCATTAACCATCATAATTAATTTTATTATGTATATCAATTATTCACAGCTTTGAAGATCCATATCAGTGAATCAACAAAAGTCGTTCTAGATACATTTGGATATTTTATAATCGATCTACGTGGACAAGTCGAGATGAAGGTAAGGGAACGAGTAGAATATACGGCAGGGGGACTGACGTTAAAATGGGGGAGGGGCACGAACAAATAGGTGTGCAAAGGAGGATCACAATATGTTTTGCTCCTTATTTGAACCAAATTAAATCTCAGGAATGATCGATTACCAAGCACAATTGCAATTTTTTTTTTGCGGCTTTGTTACAATAAGTTCTCAACTCTATTATTAGACGGGTGGCTGCTATGAGAATGTGTATTGTGTCGCTGTCTATCTGTTTCTCATGCCTCTGTCTGTCTTTCTCTGTCTCCCCTCCCTCTCTCTCGCCCCCTCTCTCTGTCAGTCTGTCTGTTTCTCTCTGTATTTATTTATTTATTTATTTATTTATTTATTTATTTATTTATTTATTTATTTATTTATTTATCTATCTGTCTGTCTGTCTGTCTGTCTGCCTGTCTGTCTGTCTGTCTGTCTGTCTGTCTCTGTCTGTCTGTCTGTCTGTCTGTCTGTCTGTCTGTCTGTCTGTCTGTCTGTCTGTCGCTCTCTGTCTATGTCTCTCTTTCTGTTTGGAAGTAATTTACGATAAAACGGATATTGAAATACAATGTAAAAACTCTGCACTCTTTTTCCCTTTTTGTCATTTGTGTAAAGGGTAAAGGAGTTCAGACTACGTACTGGTTGTCTGGAGAAAACGTCTCATCAAAGTCCGCCACGACAATACAAGGATAACCCACGTACTGTAAAGTGCACTGCGCAACAGATGAAAGCTGGTAATACCATCGATATCCAACACAAAACACGGGATCGGGATACTCTCCAATATATGCAGTCCCTATTCATCTACCCATTTTATCTCATTTGTGAATTTTATGTGATATAAAATTTTGAAAAAGACATTTATAAACCCGTGAAACTTTTAGCCAAAATATACCAAAGATATAGCCAAGGTCATTTTCCATTGTATGGATATTTTATATTCTCTATTGTAATAACAAATACGTTTTCAGGTACATGACGGCGGGATACGGATAATTATATAAAACATTTTATATACTAGGATTTACATTTTAGGCCAAAAAAAAAAATATGTTTGGTTCTGGTCAGCGCGCGCGTGCCCTGAATACCCCCGCGTCGATCCTTTTTTTTCCGATAATTTTTGCTTTCCCGTTCCTTATTTACAATTCCCCGTCGATCAACACTGTATGCAAGGCTAGCGGAAAAATTTAACTCGTGTGATGGCGCACTTCTATTTGATAACGGGTACCCTTTTCTTCTAGTACTGTTGCATACCCATAACCCCCCGTACGATATGTGTACGTAATATGTACGATGAGCGTGGTTGATGGGAATCACGGGAAATAGTGTGTTCACTGTGCTAGGTGGTAAACCGCTCACATGTTTCGAAAATGTCTGAAGTTTGAGTACGTCTTGAGCAATCGAAATGTTGATATCAATTCAGCTGACTTTCGAGGTGTTCTTAGTTCTGGTGATCGTTTCGTTCTGCCTTCTGAATACAAAGATTTTCCTGTAGCGTAAGCAGTTAGCTCTGGATGTATGCGCTACGATGTTCGACACGTCTTTCCAGCTGCGATGAGATGGAAAGACGTGTCGAACATCGTAGCGTATACAGACTGCGTATCAGACTGATGACGGACGGTGCTCGAAAGAAAACACTGCCTCCTCTACGTCCGTTGGACAGACCTATTTCTCATTATTTAACGTTACAAGTTGCACAATGACATTATACAGTGGTTGCAAGGCAAGACTCATTATTATCTTGGATGGGATTATAACTGCAAATCACTGGGCGATAAGATAAATTTGTAAATGTGACTAGTGATGATGCCCTGATGGATGATTGATCCGCATCGTACAAAACTTGCCATACAACAGTGCCAACTTCCAGAGTTGTATGACATCTTCCGAGAGCATGTAAAGTGTCAAAAATGTGTATTTACTAATTTGCAAAAAAAAAAAAAAAAATTACGAAAAAAAAAAAAACGCGCGTCGTCGCACCACTTTAGAAAGTTTACCCTGACCAGAACCAGATTTTTTTTTTTTTTGGCCTTACTGTAAGAATTTACTAGAACATATCAACAGGATACTTATTTGGACCAAACCAATGTTTAAGTGGGGGTGGAGGTGTAGACCCACATGTATGGTTTTATAAGTTGATAAGATAACGGTTTAGACGGCACCAGCTTGAAGGCTTCCTATGCGTGTACTCCTGTTACAACTGATGACGTAGTAGGCTTCACAAGAACGTAGACTGGACAATACAGTTGTCTTTTCAGTGATCGTGATGTCATCGGATGCTTTGATACGTAATTTCTACTACTTTATGTGGGTGATACGTCATCACTTGGTTACTACGTATTCTCCAGGTTGTCAAACAATAACATTTCACACCAGTCTCTGTCTATATATATTCTCTGATATTATCAGAATGGAAATTTTCTTCAATACTTTAAACGATCTGTACAAGTTTAGATTCCTGGCGTGTATACATTAACAACTAGGATTGGTGTTTAACATGAGAGGTAGAGTAAACATTTTTACAATTCTGACTTGGTTACATTTCATTGTTTAAGTGTAGCTTTTCTTAAAAAACATATGACCGATTCTAGTTATCTGTAAATTAATTTTCGATTGTACGTTTCTTAAAAGTATTTTATAGCTGTTTTATTAAAGATTTAGATGTTACCATGGAAACCTAATATTTGATATTGACCTATATGTTTGATCTTGGAGTCATAGTGTGTATTTTGGGAAAAGTGACGTCACAATAAAAAAATGATAATGATAAGTAAGGGGTAGCAGGTTATATTTGCGAATTTAAAACTTACAGTAACTCAGGTAACAATTTGAAAGAACAAACTTGCATGATGATTTAATGTTAAATGTACACCATTTTCCATAATTCTCAATGTATATAATAGCCTCTGGGACAATTTCCTTGAATATCAAAGTTCTTAACTCTTATAACTTCGTCATATGAAAGTCTATTCCTACTCCTTCTTATATGTTATTTTCACATAGTGTTAACACAGTAAGCCTTATTCGGCGGCCATATTGGATTCTAACATGGCGGAAGTTTGATCTTCTTTTGAACGAAAAAGTTTGTATGGTGACTCGTCATTTTTCTTTGATTTGAGAATGAATTTGAGTTTTGAACAAAGTAACAGAAAAAGTATAAGCGGTTTATTTCCGAGGCATATTATATTTATGAGTTTTACGATAGTACTTACAAGTTTATGAAATCGTTTGAAATTTGACAAATGTATGACCGTGATTATTATATGTGTGTCTCAAGTCAAGGTTCAATTGTACAAAATAAAAAGTTGCACTATATGTATATATAATATTATGAATATTTTAATCAAAATTGTTTTTAAGATCGTTTACTATACCGTACTTGTAAATTGTAAATGTGAGCAATTAAAGTGACTTTATCATGGTTTACGTCGTATATAGCTATAGTGATATTGTTGTAAAGATACAACATTTAATAAATATATTCAATGCATTACTTCCAGAACGCTCGAGTGATTATTTGTTTGTATTTGACATGATTTCCCAGAGTTCTGGCTAGCTTAACAGAGCATCATCAGTTGAAATTTCAATCATCGAATTATTATGCCATTTTGATTGAAATATGGATGTGCCCAATATTAATTTAAGAAAATGAAGTAAGCTGGTACGTATTAGCTATAAACAGTGTGAGGTAAAATACATCAACATACTCGTTCAATTAATCACCGGTATATAAATGCCATATATATATATATATATATATATATATATAACTCGGTGAGTATCAATCTGCTAAGACAGTGCTCTATACCGCAGTGGCAGAGCGTAATAGTTTTGGTAGTACTGGAACTCTTTCTTGGGTGTAACTCGGAGTTTCACGCATATTCACGCATATTGCGATCATCAGTGTCTGATGATCGCAATATGCGTGAAACTCCGAGTTACACCCAAGAAAGAGTTCCAGTACTACCAAAACTATATATATATATATATATATATATATATATATATATATATATATATATATATATATATATATATATATATATATATATATATATATGTATATATATATTATATATATATATTATATATATATTATATATATATACGAAGCGTGAAATGATATCGTATTGAGTTTTTGAAAAACGTCAGCTAAACATTGTTCTCCTTTAGAGTTTCGAATATAAAAATTAACATGTTTAGACCTAATTTGCATATCACTGATGATGGCATCATGCTCCGAGTATTTCTTCATCTACTCAGTAGATTTGGAATTAAAGATTTTTACCAAAAGTCATTTTTATATCTATTTGCTTATGTTACTGATTGAATCATTACGTTCTGAACAATTCTTTATCTACACATCACTAAGAATATCCCCATCAATTTCAGATCAATCTGCCCAGTACCTTCGCACTTAGTTTATTTACTTACACACACACACAGACACACAGACACACACACATACACACACATACACATACACACACATACACATACACATACACACACACCACATACACACAGACTCAAACACACACACAGACACACACATACATACATACATGCATACATACATACATACATACACACACATACATACATACATACATACATACATACACACACATACATACTTACATACATACATACATACATACATACATACATACACACACACATACATACATACATACATACATACATACATACATACATACATACATACATACATACATACATACATACATACATACATACATACATACATACATACATACATACATACACACATACACACATATACACACAGACATACACATATGATATATGACACATAATCATGTACAATAATAAATTATATTTTTACTTGTAAAGGAAATGCAATGTGGTGGTGATTATTCAAACGATGACATGGTTGATTTTATTCAGTACTATCGACCAGATGGTATCGATGATCAATCATTATAAGAAAACAGATTTGTCAAAAAGGTCACTCATAGCAACTGTTACCATATACTCCTAACAGGTCACTCATAGCAACTGTTACCATATAATTCTAACATCTGCTGACAACATTTCCGTTTTTTTGCTCGACGTGATATGTAAGCACTGCAGTGCAATATTCATTGTATGTTTGGTATAGTAAAAACTGAAATGCATGTATACATACATACATACATACATACATACATACATACATACATACATACATACATACATACATACATACATACATACATACATACAAGCTATGTCGTCGTAATGGTAGTTTAGTAAGAACAATGTTAACAAGTATTCATTCTGAGGTTCAATTCCACTGACAATCATATGCTGTACCATCGTATCAAAATCGAAAAAAAATACATGGTAATTTTTTATAAACAAATTTATTCATATTTATACAAGGAAGGTTGTTATTTGCTTTTATGTAACTATTTACCTTTGGGAAATAGTGTGTAATGATCGTTAATAAACCGACCTGTCTGAACACGATATTGAACTGAAGTAGTTCACAATGTAGGGACCGGTCAGTTTCCTCACCTAGTGGTCGATTGATAGAAGATGGTATCACTCTGTGTTTGACTTTAGAAGTATGGTTGTTAATCTCGTTTGAAAGTGTTAAATCATGAGGCGGGGCGATGGAGGGGGGGGGGGGGGCTACTCGTTTTGAATTATGATAAATGAATAATTCAACGGGATGGTCGGTTGTGAATGGTAGTATCTTTCCTATTCCAGTTCCTTACCGCTTTCATTTTAACTACTTATGTATATGTATGTAGAAAATACCTAGAAAATAAATTCAAGGAACCCCAGACTGGCAGACGTAAGGGATTCAGACCACTGAAATGGACCATACCCTCGAGCCCATTCCCCAACAGATGCAGTCTGGCTATTTTGGTGCCATCGACATTTCATGGTAAACATTTTTTGAATTTAGATTTATACCCTGTGGGTATGATTAATTTGACTTTTCCTCATTGTATCGCATTAATTATTGCATGATTGTTAGGTGTGAAGTTGATGAGATAGAAGTCCTGTTAACCTTTCTACATAATTACACATGTATGATTTAGACATGAAAACCTTAATCTCTCAAAGAAATGCGTTGATTTATCATTCAAAAAGTCTACAATAGAGATTTGGGGTCGAGTGAGAGTGTCATAATAGTCATAAGGTATGGTTATTCTATTTCCTGAAGGGTGGTTGAGTCATAATTTTGTTGTATCCTTGACCCCCCCCCCCAACTGAAGAAATTGACCAGTCCCTAACAACTACCTGCGTAGGAAATATGAAATAGTTACTTATTTGTACACAAACAGTCAATGGCTATGCAATTTAGTGTAATTTGCGATTATATCGATATTGTGCAGAGTCGAAAAAACCTAAAATCCCGTGAAAAGATAATTACACTCAGTAACGATATTTCAGGTTAAAATGCATATTTTTGTGCTTATGACGTGTAATGTGGCATGGCTATGTAGGATGCAATGTAATGGAATAGGTGTAGCGAGTCTGTGCTCGGTGACTACAGACGGAAGGGGTGGGAGTTGTATAGAACCAAACAACGTCTCACGTTCATCTCATCGTTTCCGAGTCCAAAAACCATACACTCAAGCTTAGAGGAGATTATGATGGTAAATATCGGTAAACATTTAACATAAGACTAAGTTTTCTAGGAACCAAACATCACTTTGTTGTTGCCCGGTTAAATTCTATCCTTAACATTAAGTTGCCGTATCCGCCAACAAGTAAAATTACATACATATGTACAATACTATCATGTCATATGTCATTGTCTGTTATGGGGGTATGGTAAGTCCTACACCTAGTCTTCGGTCAAAGTAATTAAGCGATTGTTTTCTGTACAACCGCTGGTTGTAATCTTTCGATTGCTATAGTAAGTATATCCAATACATGTTGCTATTAACAACGTTAATTTCTGGTTGTTGGGTTATTGAATATCACACATCCGTGAACTTTGACACGCGATTTGCATAATTATTGTTGGTGTCATTCAGTAGCTGGCACAATGCTAACCCTAAATTGTACAATCTAACGTGACCGGGAAGTCATCAATACGGTTCATGTAATAATTCAAATATCCAGGGTAAAACCGCACCAGTAGAGTTGTGCTCTTCTTGTTGCATTCAAATCGAAGTTGGCACATTGAATTCCACACACGTCTCAGTGCAATCGAAGCAAGCGACTACTATACTAGATTATTTGCATAAAGCAATAAATATTACACTTCATCATAAAAAAAATATTGTTCCAATTGCCAACTTTTCTGATATATTTGTATCTTTTAAGATAAAGACAGATTGCTATATTATATATACTATCATCGTAATGGGTATGGTGGTGGAGGTGCATTTGTCCTAGATGGATCAGGTGGTGCTGACGGTTGTTCGTATACCCCGCGTGTATACCATTGTCCATGGTCAGAATGAATCAAAGGGGTAGTATGGGACACATCACCAGGCCCCCTCTGAAATGGGTAGTGATGTGGTGAATACTGCGATTGTTCATATTTTGGCGGTTGTGCACTAGGATCGTTGTAACCTGGTGGAGAAGTGGGCATCATTGGGTGACCTTCGTAAGCTCTAATAACATTGAAACTGGTCCTGTTATTTTCATCGGTTGGTATGGCAACCGTATTGATTGCTGCCTCGTGAGGTGACCTTATTATCTGTCCCGATCCATAGCTAGCAGCAAAATCATCCTCTTCTTCACCGTAATCCGAATCCCTGCACGATCGTATACAGAAACAAGTGATCACAATTAGGAATAGGATTCCGAATCCAACCACAAGCATATTTGCTACCTGGTCAAACCAATGTCTGTGAAAGAAAGTAATTTTAATTAATTTAGGCAACATTTCAAAGGACTACTTATAAACGAAAATCACCGACAATTACCGACAATCACCGAAAATCATCAACAACCACGGACAATCACCAAAATAACAACAACGGCAAATGAACCATATTTAACAATGGACCATTACCGTAACTCACACTTTCGACTATCCTTTGTTATGTTTCAAATTGCTGGAAAAATTAAATTTCGCCTTGCAATACAATAGTTCTGCTGTGTTACATATTCACTTATTTTTCACGTAAAGTGTAAATATATAAACAGAAAACACAGAAGAGCTGGTGCCTAAACACCCTTTAAAAGCCAACGCCCATTCATTGATCCAGAATAAACACGGCTATCCAATGAAGTTGCAACATTTTTATATTTTTATTTTTACTGTTCATTTTCAAAATTTCCCCAAAGGTTTGAGCTTTTATCTTTTTACAATTAAGCTGGAAGTTCGCATCACTAAAATAATTTTATTTCAAAATGCTCTGATTAGCCGGGTAAAACTTTATCACAATTAAAGTGACTCCAATTTAAAGTGGTTGTATGGATGATGATTTGGTATTTATTTTGAATTTATAATTTATAAAACAATTTTATTTTGACTTCCTACTTGAAAAATTAATATGAAACAACATTGACTACTGTAAGTCTGTGTTTGTAACTTAGTACATTGCACAAATAAAGCTATAAAATGTGTAAAAAGAGTGTTATTATACGTACAATAAACAAAGATTTTACACAATTATTTAATATATTATATTGCAATATGTTGAGTTAGAAACAAGAACTTGGCATATTTTGTTTCATGTTGATTTTCAAGTAGGCAGCCATGATAATATTGTTTTATAAATCAAAAATACAAAACAAATACCAAAGCCTCATCCATATGGCCATACTGTAAGCTTATTCTTGTTACTGAAATCATGAAAATTAACTGTTTTCAGAAATTATTGATACTTACTGATCTTCGAATTCATCAAAGTCATCAAATAGTCTACTATGACTTGACGCCAGTAGTTGCCAGGGGTAACAACAGCCAGACATATCCTCACAGCACTCCGTTTTATTGGCGTTGTCATCGTATCCAGGGCAATAGAAAGTGGTGTGATCACCTCCACAGTAAGTGATCATCATTTTAGCTGCTGGGTTTAAAACAGATCATTATATATTAGCTAGTGCTGAAATCAGGATGAGATTTTCAAACAACTTGATGTATCATTTTATGAGTGTGTGGGCCTTAGTTATTTAACGTCGTATACTTTCTAAAAAAAACATATCTCGTTATTTAGTTAGCGGTTGTTAAATGAGCAGACATTAGGAATCAAATGATAATTGCGAATAATTTGATGTATCATTTTAGCAATAATATACGCTTTGGGTATAAAATTTTGCTTCTACTTGTTAAAGAAAGCAACATATTCGGAGTTTAAAGAAAAAAGAAGGGTTTCACATATAATATATCGCACAAAACGTAAAATTCCATATTCTAAAATGGTTGTCATTCGTAGTCTATGCGAAACTACGACTTTTCCAAAATGGCGCTGGTTTTCACTGATATGAAAAGAGATTTCTGATTTATTTTTTTGACACGATAAGTTCTAATTTATGGACATGCTACACATACAAGAAAATCATGCTTGTAGCTTCAATTCGAAATGACGTTTAAGTCAGCAACAGTTTGTTTTGTTTTTAACAAATCATTATATCACTGTACGAGGGACGGTGATAACTAATATTATATTCATACAAATTCAATATCACAGATCTTGGATGACCTGGTAAAGTTTCACACCGAGTTCACAAAAATCACTGTAGTTTACTAGTACAATTCCTAAACGATTTATTTTAGACTTTTCACAGTAGCTGCTTCTCATGATCACTGGACCCGTATCTAATAATTTACAATAGTCGAGGTCCCAAAACGGAAATGTGTTATAAAACAAAAGTTTATAACGAAAAGCGTAACATAACACAATTAAAGACATTTTTAAATTTTCATTAACCCCTGCATGACATCAACATCCAGGGATGTTTTTGCGGCATAATCTGTAACTGCAAAAGTAGATAATTGTTAGAAAATAAGGCAATAACATACTTAATCCAGTAACTCCAAATTGTGTGTGTGGTCGACTTTTAATAAGCTCTGTGACATGACGTGCCTGCATATATAATCATTAATGAATGACTAATCATCATCGATTGTGTACAGATATTTGATAGTTAACCACGTGACAAAGCTACCATGCATTGTCTTAAAAATTACCGATGTGTCGTTGTTTTCGTCATTCGTCATAGTTTGCTAAGAAAGGCTGGTATACAGTATTTTGTATCTGGTGGTCACACCATGGTGACGTATTTATTTTGACGTTCACAAATATTAACGGAAGGACATTTTTCCACATACTAGCGTTACTTATTTAGCTAGATACAACAGTGTGCTTATAGCCATCTCAATGTTGTAAGTTTATCTCTTGATTAATGTATTAAATACATCTGTCTTTATAACTTGTCAGTCGACGAACAATACCCTGTTTTAACTAAATAAAGTCAAACAAGCTTAAAACCAAAATAAATACGTTCATATCATTTAAAAGTATGATGTATGAATACTATTCTACCAGTTTTTTGATGTAAACAATGTTTTGAAAGTTTTGCAGTGAATTCATCAGTGGTTTTGAATGTTCACAAAATTTGACCGTAAAAAGATCACGGCTAGAAATGACAGTACATGTCTTTGAGTTGTAAGTAAATTTGAAAATCCTACAACACAACTTCCCGATCACGTGACCAAATGTTATATTTCCCCCAAGGGCTTAAAACATGGTGTCCTGATTATGTCTGGTTTTCCTGTTGATCGTTAACCAGGCTGTGCAATTTGAGGAAAAAGGTGTATCATTACTATGGTTTAACAATAAGAAGTTCTACAAATGACACCAAAAATTGACTCTGACATATCATGATCCACCAAAATTATAAATAAAAATCAATAACAAAAGCGGTACCGAACATGCCTAATATTTTAATGGGTATAATTTATATTCGGAACCCATTACATATATTCTTGATTTACAAAAAGAACTCATTGGTAATTTGTCGTTTGATTAAAAGTGTCGACGTCAGATGAATCAACGTAATATAACTTTTATAGGGAAATATTTCATTAATGTCCTTTCAACAAAACTAAAAATATGATGATATATGTAAGCTATTTTTAGTAGTAGCACCAGTAACAAACGACGTGATACTTACATTACCAAAGCGGATAAAACCTTTTTATTAATTGTCTTCTATGTAATATGTGATTTCAAAATGACATTTCAGTCTATCTCATAACCGAGTAATTAAAAATAATTTTATTATTATAATAACTAATGCTGAGCTGTGACATCGTCTGAAAACATCATGACATATGCCGATAGGTATATAGCATTTGACGATATATTGTGTGATTACTGAACATAAATGAGAATATACACCAGCATTTCATATTTGTAATAGAAGTGTATTATTACCAGTTAGGATCTGTTATTGGAAAAACAAAACAAGCGAGTAATCCATCCAACATGAATTCTATCTTTTTACTGGAGGCAGTGTTGCTGACCTTGCAAGCACACCATTTATTGATAAATGCACGTGACGTAATCACATTTGATTTTGATGTCCGCTCATGAAAATACAGCCACCATATTTAATATTTATAATAACATCACAGCTTAATATCTCATAGCAATATTAATATGTACGAGATCGTTCGTTTTCTACGTATAACAACTTTTAGTAGATATACATGTATATATACTATAGCTGAATAGTGTATGCATGTATATACATAACGACTACTTACCCAATTTAGTTAACGTTTATCCATCAATAAATTGAGGTATGTCATACAATTTCCATTCGAACGAGAAAACAGACCAACACGAAGTCATTCCCTACACGTAGTACTTGAACCGTGTATTCTGCAGCCTTCTCACGTCATTGTGTGCGTGTTTTTCGCGAGGTTTCCGGCCACCATATTGGATAGGTGGGAGTGAAAATGATAAAAATAGCACCTGTTGAATCGTGTTTGAACTGTTAAAGTCGTACCGGTATAAATTAACTTTCTATGATGAATTGACAGATGGTATACGTTGGTTCTCTGGTAGGCTTGCGATTATACAGCGAGTTAAGGGTACCAGAGAACCATGTGTCCGCTGCTGCTGCAACAGGTGGTCAGTCGTGAGCTGTGACGATTATCTAAAATTACGTCACGCCTTAGCAATACGCACCATTGATGTCTAGGTAATTCACAAAATTTTGTAAATACTTCTTCAAGGTGAAAGAAACGACGCAATAAGTATTATTACAGATTGTATATTAATGTAGTACACACCTTGAAAATAATTAGTTGCTTTTGTTAAAGAAAAAGCTCAAACTCATTCTTAGTTTTTAAAATAACATGACGGATGAACGTTCAGATTTTAACATGACTATATTAAATGTCAAAATGGTATCCAAATTAAGCCATTTTAGAATCCAATATGGCCGCTGAATCCAATATGGCTTTAGAATCCAATATGGCCGCTGAATACAGTGTTAAACTATGTGATGGGAAAACCAAAACAAGATTGTCGAATTCCTTGAAAACAGTAAAAAAAATGAACCCATCAAATTCTTTTATTATTTGGAAAAGACAATGAACAATCTTTCATTTGGCAAAGCATGGATGGGTTTTAAGAAATGCTGTGCCCTTGGCACTTTCTATGTCAATACAGTTAAGTAAATCAATATTATGAACTAGTAAAAGTAATTCTACAGACAAATCACACACGTTCTGTTTAGAATAAACGCAAGAAAATGATTCACTTACTAAGGTATACAGCTTTCATCAAATCTTCGTTAATGGAAAAAATCAGTTTGTTGATTATCAAGTTGTAAGAAGTATGTAAAACAAATCATGGGTGTTATATTACTTGAATTTCTTATTGTAAAATATCGATCGCTTCAAGTTGTATGAATCAGTATGTCTAATCTCCTTTCTATAACCTCGGCAAACCAATTAATGACTTCATTGCGGAACAAAATGTAAAATATATATGACATATTATCTGGAACACATTCCTTCGTCAAGAATGTCGATAAAAGTAGATGTAATGGATTAACATACTATAAACCCTGTGATTTAAAATGGTGTCTTCACTACTTCTGCAGTGACGTGTACAAGTCGTTAGCTCCTTGAGATTGACCAACTAAACTCTGATAATGTTCCTCTCCTGGTACGTTGATAGTTTCATAGTGTTCACCAGTTTTGTTATCTTTGCCTTCTAATTCTATATCTGATGTTACAGTAGGTTTCGATCCAATTCTGACCTCGTATCCATCATCATCATCGTCGCCTCGTCCATGCAATCGTTGTTGTCTTCGAACGAGGAACAACACGATGGCCACACTTATTGATATCAATAAACCAATCAACAATCCACCGAAAAATGAACCCACAACAGTGGCCAGAGAATATGTCGTAGTGTGGAGTTCGGACAGCGAATGTGCGGCGTTGACAGTTGTTGCGATTTCTGTATCTGACGTCATGGGTTGTCTAGTAACTGTTTTAAAAGATGTCGGTACTGAACTTGTCGTAAGTTTTGGTACGTTCGTCGTTAAGACAGGGTTCGTAACATGCTGTGTGAGAGTCGTTAATATAGAAGTTGGCAACGAATTGATGAAAAATGGACCGACTGAACACGTTGTTTTTGTTGTTGAATGACCCCCTGATGTAAATCCAGGGTGCTGAATTGTACACGTGAAATACACCTCACTATCACTTGGACCAGGATTCCATTGGTGTTCACGTATTACAAGATCACTGCTAGCTTGGACTGAAGTTGTAAGTGTTTGACTGGAATCATTTCTAGACCACTCCATGGTAACATCAGGATAACCACGATCAGACTGACAGGTCAAAGTTACCAACTCACCTTCAGTGACAGTAGTCGTAGAAGACCAAGTCATGTTATTGACTAAACAGAGTGGGTGCATGTCACGTGGTACAACATATATCCGCACTGTACCTGTTCTTGATCTGATAACTGCAGCGTCAGTATCAGTCCAGGCCACTATACACTGGTATCGTCCACTGTCAAACATTGCTGTTTCAGAGCTGACATGGGTTATATGAATTACGTAATCACTATCGTAAAATTGTAAAAGTAAATATCTATTGATGTCCACCAAATAATCAATGGACTGTTGGTCGCGGAAATCGAAATCGTCACTTATAACCACGTCGTCCTTTAGCCATGAGATCTTCATGTTTGCGTTGATGTTGCTAACTTTACAATTCAGAGCTATTGTAAAAATCCGTATATCCCCATACACTAATACCGTGGTTCGACTGCTTGGTTCAACCACGAACGTTGGTAGGAGAGCTTGAGTCGTCTGTCCACGAATTGTTGTATGACACCATGTTACCCATATGCAAAACAAAACAATGCACAACCTCTGAAAAACACACATTATACGTTTTTTTGTCTCCGCATGAAAAATGGCGACTGTTATGAGTTCCTTTCTTCATATAAAAAATACCCAGTACTTCCGCGACCTGGTCAGTGCTTTCTTTTACTCCACCTAACAAAGATCCTATTGTGTATCTGTACACATGCTTTGAATAATAAGTGAAAGTATGCACAACTATTTTGTTATTTTTACTACTACAGTTATACACCAAATCAAACTCTCACAATCCCACTAGTTTCACTAGATTATGTATATTTTACATTTATATTGACCAAACAACCATACAAAAGCAACTTGAACCACGGACAGCGGCGATTTCTCTCTGCTGTCTATGCTTTAATAGTTGTCAATGTTCTGATTTCCTAGTATAGTGTGCCCTCATCGGTGGGTTTTACCAATATATACAATCTTTTGTCTTTCCAATAACTACCCAAAGTACTCTTCTCAGACGGACGTAACAGTACCGTCACTATGGTGATATCATATTTTTTTCTTCCTCTACTATTAGGTTATTCTTGGAAAAGAAAAACACAACTTTCTGATAAAAAAAGTTCAAATTTATGAAAATGAATGCACAAGGATATGTATCAATTTAAACTGACAACTTGTTTACAGAAATAACACAAACTCATAAATTTTTTGGGTAAATGATATTTTTTATTGTGTAACTTTCAAATGTACAAGTATGAAAATAGATTTTGATTATATTACACAGATATACACAAGTGCCCGATTACGATATGAGAAGCAAAAGTTTGCAAATATAGTTGCAGATAAACAAAGTTTTGATACAAGAAGATTTTGATGTGGAATGCCTAAACTCTAAATTCCAAGTCAGTTTTCCTAACTCTAAAACAACAACAACAACAACAACAACAACAACAACAACAACAACAACAACAACAACAACAACTAACAATTCATTGCAGGTGTAATATTCCAAAAATAACTTTAGGGAAAACAGGGTAAAAATGTTCAACTCTTGTGTCAGAGAACTAATAATGAATCTACTACAGTAACAATCACGGTTTCGGCTTACTGAAATAGACACAGACTTAAACTAGTGTTGTGTGATAAGGTAGGTTACACATGTACACAAGTTGTGGTAGCAATGCTTCTGTTGTGCGGATATAACCAATCTGTAATCAAGATAGTGTAATCATTGGATGTCCTCAAACTATACAACTGCAAGATCTTGGAAGCCATCAGAAATGCCATCCTACTGTGAGTACAATTAAACCAACGTCCATTCATTCAATAGATATATCAACATATCACCATAGCTATAGTTTGTGTCACTAAATTTTTAGTGAGCTGAAACATTGAATTTCACCTTCTACTTAAACCACATCAAGAGGATTTTTCTAATTTTTTATACCATTGGTAGTAAACTTTAATAGGAGTATGAAGCAACAACTTGGTACTTTGAACACAATCTCAACATTGGTAAATGATTAATACAGTGTCTCATAATTTGTTGATTTATGTAAAGTCTCATTTGCATATTGTTTGATGAACTCTGACTTCAGACTAAACTACTGGAATAACGTCAGCAATGGATAAATAACAAACAAGTATACCAACAGAATCAAAACTTTATCTTTGCTGACATCTGAATAAAATATGGTATTACATGTAAACATCTCTCTTCACTATACAACCTTAAGCATGTTTAGTGCAGGATTTTAGTTACATAACTAGAAGCTTGTACAACATTTACAATGTGTGTTTTGTGTCATCAGAGGAAGCCATCACCAGAGGGCGCTATTCCCACGCAACTTGAAACATTCCGATGATTTGTATCATCTGGTGAGGCAGTCACAAGTGGGCACTATTTATAGGAAACAAGTGGGATTGTAACATTCCCAGGGTTTTTATTTAATTTTGATGAAGCCAACACAAGATGGCACTATTTATAGGGGTAACCAGTGCTATTACAACATGCCCAATAATGGAGTTGTATCATTTCATGAATCCACCACTAGATGGCGCTATTTATAGGTAACCAGTGCTATCTACATAACATGCCCAATATTGGAGTTGCATCATTTCATGAATCCAACACAACGAATACACCAATACAATACTGTATTATTAACACTATAGCTTAGTTAACATATGTTAAAATATATATTTTATTTTGTTTCATGTCAGATGCAAAGTTTACTTTTTGGACTACAGCAATGAATATACAGGTGACTATGCTTGAGACTGTGCTGTCTTGGTTATGTGCATGTATTGGCTTAATACAGATTACAATACAAATGTAAATGTATACACTCTAATTTTCTCTAGAATATTTTCAGAAGAAGACTTGAAGACTGGTCACATCTGTATTTGCTGGTTGTACACCAAGAAAAGACTGGACTAGTGACTTTTCAAATCATTCTGAGATAAAATGAAGTGGTTTGGAGTGGAGTTTGGTAGCCCTTTGTATTTTGTTCAGAAGGACCACTGTGGATCTTAGGCTAGATTCAAATGCAAGTCATGATGCTTTTTGAAGGGAATACCATCAATATAATTTGGTCTGCATGAAAAGCATTACAGTGGCAAATGATATTAGTATAAGTTTGGACATCAGAATAGTATGAACAATTAATATGGATCAAGAGATTATCATGAAACTCAGAACAATTGAAACACTACTATTTCTGGTTTAAACAAATGTTAACATATTGTTAACACTATGTGAAATACATCATTTACATATCATTCAGCAATATTTTCCTTCATTCTGGAAATATGAGTGACTTAAGGGGCCTTATCACTGTTGTTCAAAGACAAGAAGTGACAAAGCCTGTAGGTCAGGAATAGTTTCCAGCTGATTGAAAACAAATATTAGGGAATAATCAAATTTGTGGAAGCATAACTTAAGAAAAATCAGGAAAAGTAATGGAGATTTTGAATGTTTTGACATCGCACAACCAATGATGTAGATACACGTTGTTGTGATGTAGAACAACCAGGGTATAAATCTCATATTTTCTGTTCAAATGCATTGAACTTGTGTTGTGTGTGGTACAATAAAATGTAAACTCTCAGTAAAGTGATCTTGTCATCTTCTATCACTGGTTATATTGGGTGAAGACAGTTTGATAGTCTTATCACTCATATTATTATCTTTTTCTTCAAAATTCATGAAATCATCATTCCTTATTACATTTCGTTGGATAAAATGAGTGTATTCATACAAATGTGATGAAAACAGTTTAAACTACACACAAATATCAAGCAAATTTAGCAGTGAGTTTATAGTAAGCGTTTTAGCTGTATTTTCACACACGCAAAATTACTGTGATGTAGACACTAAATCATTTCCATGTGGAATTTCTGCCAAACCAAAACACTATGGGGTTCTGTCATGAGATTACTCATCAGGAAATTTGAGTAACACATAGCGTGTGATTGAAACCCAGTATATCAAATGACACTCTAGTTTCTTACATGTAATAAAACTGACATGAAAGACAAAAACCTTCTGTCCACATATCATATATATTTAGTTTAAATATCATAGACCTTTACCCACCCAAGAAACCTTAAATTCAAAATAAAACTAAATTCGTAATATTTCTATCATATTTTCCCACCCAAAAAACCTTAAAACAAAACTAAATTCATAATATTTTTATCGTATTTTATCCACGAAACCTTAAATTCAAAAACAGAACTAAATTCATAACATTTTTGTTGTATTTTCACATCAGAGAAACCTTAAATTCAAAAGAAAACTAAATTCATAAAATTTCTGTCATATTTTTTATACTGGCCTATATTTGGTTAACCATGGACTTGTCTAAATTAATATTACAGATTATGAAAATGTATCATTCTATTAAAATCCTTCAATCCTATCAAATCTATTGACAACAAAGCTTTACTTAGACTTATTATTTTGCACTTGATTTCATACAAACTTTCTGAAAACATTTCTACTATGACCGATTTCAACATAACAAAAAATTATTTCTTAGAGTATCATATCTAAATTGTCAGTAAATATGCAAATCGTCTCTCTAAATATGCAAATTGTCTCTCTGAATATGCACATTCTCTCTCTAAATATGCAAATTCTCTCTGAATATGCAAATTGTCTTTCTAAATATGCAAATTGTCTCTCTGAATATTGATCCTGTAGTTTTTGTAGACTGCAAAATCTCTGTTTGCTGCATCTAGATCTGGATAAGTAATCATCATGTTGTTCAGCCCTACCTGGCTTCTAATAGTTCCTAGTGTGACAGAATGGTGTCTCTTACAGACTTATACTTTTTGCAAAAGTAGTTAAACACACAACAAGTTAAAGGCCAGGATTTCAATCCCAGCTATTTTGCATTTGCACTATCTTATCAGTGGATCCATGAGGATTGCAAGGGATCTGGATAAGTAATTGGCACAACCTCCATAGGAGCAACACCAGAGCATACTTTTGTTCTACACAAACTTTTTTCTATCGGTCGGTCAGACAAACGCTTTCAAATCTACATTTTATTCCTAATCCGAACTAAGTCTATATATCTTGGAAGCAGGTAACAAAAAATGTATATATTTACAAAAACTTCTGAAGTTGACATGGTTATTGAAGGTAGGTATCAAGCATCATATACTTACAATCATGATTTTAGGTTTATATCTATGCTGAATATTATGGGATAGAAATTTGATCATTGAAAGAAAATTATCGGTTAGAAATGATCCAAAATTTCATAATTTATAAAAGAAATTGATAAAAAAATTACAACAAAAAATAACGAATGGAAACCAAAAGGGAAGTATGTAATAAGGAAGTACAAGATATACGAATGAAAAATTGGGTATTTAATTTGGATTTTTAATTTATAAAACAATTTTTATCATGGCTTCCTACTTGAAAAATCAATGTGAAACAACATATGCTAAGTCTCTGCTTATAACTCAATAAATTGCAAAAGATTAATAAATGTGTAAAATGTTTGTTATTGTACGTACAATAACAAACTTTTTACACAATTTTTTAAAGCTTTTCTCAATGTATTGAGTTGCAAACACACACTTGTTCAATGTTGTTTCACACTGACTTCTCAAATAGGAAGCCATGATAAAATTGTTTTTTAAAATTTAAAATCCCAAAATAAAAACCCAAATCCTCATCCCTATGGCCACTTTAATGTTACTGGTTATCTTAAAGCTGGGGTGAACTTTATTATCATTTCTTAGTGGTAAAAGAGCTCAAAAATTACTTTGAACTTGAATCATCAAGTGGCTTTGAACCTCAGCAGTCATATTCAGGAAGTTTTCTTTATCATCATTTAGACACATATCCCAATGTAAAAAAAAAATTACTTTTTCCTCATAAACAGAATATACTTAGTTTCTGCCACAGTATTGCCATAAAAATTAACTACACCATAACCAAGACTACATCTCTCTCTAATATTCTATGCTATATACATATGAGTTGTTTCTGCTAACCAGAACTTAAATATAGCTGATAATGTATACTAAATCTGCCATAATAGTTACTATACTTTTTCATTTTCATCATGAAAATAAACTACTCCATATCCAAATGTTTGCAAGTGAATGAATTCTGCTAGGATGATGTAAAAGTGGTTTACAAAAATGTTGATAGAATGATCCTCTAAGATGTAAAATTCGTCTGTTTCTAGTAATAATCGTACCAAGAGAAGAGCCAGCCTATCCAAATATAAACATATACGCAAACTTAAAATCTTAGAGGACTGTTTTACCAATGTTTTTTTCTAATACGTCATCGCAATACTACTTCAGATCATACTATACTTTATACTTTATACTTTAAAGAGTTGTTTCTGCTAACCAGAACTTACATGAAGAGCAGGGTTAATGCAAAGTTAAGCTGAAGTCTGGACTAATGATGTTGGAAAGACACCCATAGATACATAGTCATCCAGGACCTGTCATTGAAGAATTGAAACAAAACATTTACTCTTGGTTTATGATTTGCACGGTTGTCATGTTCTAAGTTATGATTATTGAATTGTTAAAAATGGTTGTAATATGCCAGTTGTCAGCTCAAGCATTGCCACTGTCATTTTTTTCTGAGTGACTAAACATAAAGTCATTGAACAAGAATAACCTTAAATTTGTGCCCCCGTCAACCCTGCTGTATAAATGGGGACCTGGTTGGACAGAGATTGTCATGTGGAGGATTGAATCTAGAGCATTTAGTGACAGTACCACATTGTGCCCCCGTCAACCCAGCTGTATAAATGGGGACCTGATAGAACATGGGATTGTTACGTGAAAGATTTAATCCTTATACTCTTACAGCAGCTGACTCTTACAGCAGCTGCAATCAAAATGTCCTCAGAAGTTGAGAAAGTACTGATATAAAGGGTTGTTTTGTGATTATAGGTCCCTGCGACAGGTAATAATAATTGAAGAATGCTTTGAGTAAAGTGTGGGCAAGTGCTATATAAAGACTATTTACCGATACATATCATTGTAAAGTAAAAAAACGCTTCATAAATCATTTGATGTACTTTCACTGACTGATGAGTTACTAGAAATTTGTAGGAAACCCATGCAACATTACTGTTTTGAAGGTTGGACCCGGAGTCCTTTAGGTTAGTCTTGTAACAAGACCTCAGTTCTGTATTCAGAAGATTACTCACCTCTTGTAAATAATCTTGAGTTAAAATAGGTTTTTCATAGGTAAATCCAGTGTTGATCAGTTTACTTGAATCCATATGGAGATGTTTATTGTAGAGTAGTTCTTGATCTATGAATGGGCTGAGTGGTGTGTTATGGATATTGTCAGACTCACAGGCCTTTGACCAAGGTGTCATGTGTTTGTCATTGGATTCATCCACTACATCTGTCATGGTTATCTGTCCAATGAGGGTATACATTACAAAAATTACTAGGAATAGAGTCATATGTTACAGACTATATTAATATGAATATCAGGCCTATCGAGTTTAGGCCTAATAAAATAAGTTTGTGTGGTTCTGATTACACTCAATTTTAGAATAGGTGGGATTTTATTTTATTATATTTTTTTTTTCATGTTTGAGTGTCTAGTTCAAGTAGTTATGTTTTCCATTGTTTTCCAAATGGTCTGTTTTATTTATTTCTTCCTATCAGCTGTACAGCCATTACAGATTGAGGAACAGTTTTATATTGTATTTTTAAGTTGAAGTCAGTTTCTGCATGCACTATTTCTCGTGAGTTTTCGCAATTTTTTGCGATTTTATTATTTTTGTCTTGAATATGTAAAAAATGTTTAAGGTCGGCAGTGAAAAGCTAGGTGGGGGTCGGGTAACTGGAATCAAATAATTATTTGTTTAGGCCTTAAAGGGGCACACGATGCATTTATGTGCTTTTGGGGATATACTTTTTTCTGCATATTTAAAGGTACTCACAGTATTCTACTTACTAATCATCATTTAACCATCACTTGCAATAGACTGAACTCAAACCTTGTATTAGGATATAATTTATAAATTATCTGATGACATAAATTATTATATATATCAAATGTACAGGAACTCTCTACTCTGCAAATAACAGTTCTAACAATGCCAGAACACAAATTGTAATACCATAGAAAACATGCACAGACATT
Source organism: Glandiceps talaboti (assembly GCF_964340395.1). Lineage (NCBI taxonomy): Eukaryota > Metazoa > Hemichordata > Enteropneusta > Spengelidae > Glandiceps > Glandiceps talaboti. Next base: position 4,074,696 of record NC_135564.1, on the reverse strand, counting down.
AATATTATACTAAAAGTTTTTTAAAGAATTTTCACTTGAGTAAAAAGTTTACATTTACGTAGTTTGTGCCACTTTAACTATGAGCCTCTGACCTCTGACCTCTGACCTCTGACCCATCTGTACATGTAACAGTATCCTTCAAATTATGCAAATTATACAGTAAATTATGCAATTAACAGGAGGGAAGTGATGTTATCAGTGACCACACACTCAACATTGAGTAACACTGTTCCTTCCTTATCCGTACCTCCTAAGCTTTATTTTTGTACTCTGGTTATGGAACTGAATTGTAAAATGTTGTCTGCTTGCTACTACTGTAGTTGTACTTTATTTATGAAATCACATGTGTACATGCTTGACCTATGACCTTTTACTGTAGCACTCTGCCACCATGATGTATTTGAACAGCTCATAGATTATTGCTTTCTCTTTGCTACATTTGATAATATGACTCCCGATCGTTTGTTGTATCATTGAGAGTGCTGTTTCCGCAACGTAACACGAGTCGTAAGATTATTTGCAGCCATTATTGTTTGTTTATGTTCAGAATTACCACGTCTTGTCCAATAAGAAAGCCATTTAATAATGATGCTTAACGTGAATATCATAGCATTTACTGTCCTATATCACAAGTGATATTTTGTGTTAAACGCCATCAAAAACGTGAATATCAAGACATTTAATGTCCCATATCAGAAGTGATATTGTGTGTTAAATGCCATCAATAACGTTTGATCTGGGCATAGGTATATATAATGTATGATAATGAAATGACATTTAGTTATTATTCCAATATTTTTCTTCGTTCATTTTGTTCAACCAAAGAAAATATTAGTGACCTAAGGGGCCTTATGTCATTAGTATTTTCCAGCTAAATGAAGAAAATTATTGGGGAATAATATAATTATATCTCTTCAAGTATATATTATGGAAAAAATATGGAATGTTTTGACTCATATGCCGAGCTCCGTAAAACCAGTGATGTAGAATTGCGTTGTCGTGAGGCAGAATAATCAGAGTATATAATCCATATTCTCTGTTTCAAGATAATAACTTGGCTTACGTATGGTACATGTATAAGATATGGTATATGATATGACATCATGATACAAGACGATTTGAATAGCAAATAAACTCACCTTGGCAATGTTAGATATAATAGATCCCATGTAATCATACTCAATACCAAATATTTTGCTTACAATTTCTGTTATCAGTCCTTGTGCTGTCAGGGTTGAAGGGAAAAAAACACAACAATACAAAGTTAGTATAGGACTAAACATACTTAAAATGAAAACCTGCAATAGTGTATTCTTCTTTGTATGATTGTGATACTCTTTCAATACATTTGTAAGATACTACTGAAACAAGATTTTTTTTAATTTATGGTAACAGGAAGAAAATTACAAAATTCATCATGAATATGCAGTGTACAACTTGAATGCATTATGTCTGCTGACTCCCATGATGCAACAGTCCATAGTAAAGATACCCTATAAGGCACAATGTCAATTTGATGTTTCTCTGAAATCGCAAGTAATTGTAGGTGATGTAAAATGATGAAAAGACTGTCCAGAAGGCATAGTTTATGAAAATGACTTCATTTCCTGGAGTGGTGTTCATTTTAAAATAAAGGATTCACTGAAGATTAAATTTACAAAAACCTTTCATGTTTCCTTCTAAATGGTATATAACTGTAGTAATTACAGAACACACAAAATACAATAAATTATAGAAAAGATAAAAAATATTTGAAATACATAATTACATCTTACTTGTGTGAGAATTATCAACAATGTTATAAACTTCACCGACTTTTCCCTCTCTTGTAAGATGCCATATTGCACGACACATGTCACCAACATGAACAGTGTTCATCTTCAGATCTTTGGTCCATAGTAACTAAATCCAAAAAAAAAAACATATTTACATGTCATTTAGGAGGGTGTTTATGATTTCAAATTAATTTAACATGATTACCATGATGGCAGGACTGAGAAAACGCTTAAAATTGCACCAGCTGCAAATGGAACATTTTTTGAAACTGTTCTGTTAAATATAATTGACTTGTTTATAATATCCTACACCTTGAACAGTATTGAATGACATATGGATAAACATATTGGTGTATCTGTACTCACAATGTGGTACAATAAATCCAATCAAATTGATGTTTGGGCCCATACCCAAAAAATTGGCAACAAAATGCAATTGAAAATAGTACTCAAATCAAATTGATTTTTGGGTCCGCACCCTAAAATCAGTATCCCAGTGAATCACGATTTCAACTTATTACTCTACTACTCATAGATAACAACAACCTTTAATTAACATGTAAAGTGTCTAATTATCGGTATTTTGAAAACTGTTGATGGATATATTGTTGGTTGACTGATACTCCAGGTAAAGCTAGTACAGTTTTAAAGGTTTCCATAATCACTTGTACCATAGTGTTCATGTACTTCTGGTCTCACCAAATTTGAAAGTCAGCAACGTTTCGGGTTAAACCAATATGCACTGTTTATTTATTCACATGAGATACAACCATTGAGAAAAGAAATATTTGCTGATACCCAGTGTTACTGTAGATTTTGTAATTTGAAGTTTCCACTTGTCCTGTTGGATTGGTGTTGAGTAAACATCATCTTTACAATGACAAAGATCTGAAGGTAATTTAGAACTAAATTTACAATCAACCAAGTTTTGTTTTTACAGGATTTACAACAGATTTGAGGAATAAAAATGACAAGATTTACCTTCATTGTTTCTCTTATCTGTTTATAAACAGCAGCAATCACAAGACGTGGTACTGGAAAATAAAAAAAAATGCATCATTACCAATATAAGGAAACAAGACCATATTACACTAATTTTGACATAACTTCACTGGCTTCCAGTAACTTAATACAGAATTCAATTCAAAATCTACAATCTACTACACAAATCATGCTATTTGATTAATGTTACCAACTGAGATCATCTCAGTAACGCCTGTGACATCATTTGAAAAGTGATAGTCTGACTAGTAGTCATGGTTACAGGCACACTGTGACCAATCAGGCTATTGGGCACAGTTTCAATGTTTAGTTACCAGCTTGTTAACGGTTCCCAAGACAAGCTTTGTACACGAGGGCTAGTAGGAGGTACAACAGTTAACTAGGTAACACAAAAGCACAGTGAACAGTATGACATAATCTGATACTTACATAGTCCTGTTTTATCACCCATGCCATAAACTATTGCTGGTCTTACTATGATAAAATTGAGCCTGAAATAAAATGAATAAAAATAATTTTATCACATTTAAATATTATTCCCCAATATTTTCTTTATACAGACAAGGAAAATATCAGTGACATAAGGGGTCTTGTCACTTTGAGTCAAGACAAGAATTGACAAAACTCTAACTTCTAAGGACAGGACTCAGGAGTATTTTCTGGCAGAATGAAAACAAAGAATGGGGAATGATATGATAGGGAACTTGCAATCCAGACTGAGCATGCTCAGACACAAAGGACTATAGGATTATCTGTGGTTATCGTAATACCTAATCTGGAGCTACTGATAAAATTGACCTCCCACACTTGTCAGGGTAACTATGAATTGATTATTTGTGGTTACAAACAATGTATCAATATTGTTTACAATACTAATTGATTAGTATTTATTACCACACTTTCCATGATGCAACATTCAATATGGTGGGTTTGCAAGTTCCCTATCATACCTGTGCAAGCACAATATAAAACTTTATAATTTTACAGTCTTCAACTACATGTAGTTGCCAAAGACTACTTCTTTATGAATTACTAAGCCTGGTACACTGTTTATGTAGAAAGAGGCATTTTAGTCACTACATACTTTCACATTTTTGTTTTCCAGCAAAAATACGAGAGAAAAATAAGTCTAGCAAAAACGTCTACGTTTATAGTACATAATCTTATATAGATTTTTTATAAAATCATTAGCATCATTGACGATAGAGTTTCTATTTTACTGGTCCACATAGTAGTATGGTGGTAAGTGATCATACTTATCAAAGACTATCACTTACCCTTCAATCTTTGATAATTCTTTTTCTACTTCTAATTTATGTTTTGCTAGATGTGTCCATGGTGACGTCTTAGACATTTCACAACTGGCTTTCTACAACATAGACATGAAAAATTGTGTGTGGAGTATGATATATAAGTCTATTAGTAAATCTTTGATTCAGACATCATTTAAGTTTATGTGAGTTGTACATTTATTGTGTATATATGAGTAGCATTAACTAAGAACCCTTCCCTGCATGTTGTTGGGTGATCTTCAGTGTGCCCTCAAAGTCAATTTGATGTGCCACTGATGCACACAATTTCTAGTGACACACACCAACATTTGGTGTTCTCCCATCTCTTACTATGTGGTGACTCACAAAAAAAATGCCAGTTTTTGTCATTTTGACTCACAACAACAAAATTTAAATATATGAACTCCGACATAACGATGACTAGGTGTTGATAAATAGGATCAGCCAATGAAAGAGGAAAATATTTTCTTATTAATCCGGTCATGAACAACAAAACCTTCAAGCAAATTTACAACCTTGATCTGTCTAAAAAAATGTTGCTTCTTTGTGTATGGATACAATACGCCTGAAAAGATATAGTTTATGTACTGAGCCCTTTAGGAAATGTTTAAGAAAGATGTTCATTTTGAAACAATGGCAGCCATTTTAATAGGAAGTGACAACATATTCATTCTGGAAACAATATGGCAGCCATTTTGACAGGAAGTGACAACATATTCATTTTGGAAATAATGGCACCATTTTGACAGGAAGTGACATCACAAATGTTACCTTGTCTGCTGAGTAGACTTGGCCTGTTGAAACTTCAATAAAAAGTTTGACTTTTCTTTTGGCAGCCTCCCTTGCACAATTTAGACTTAATTTAACAATGCCATCTTTGTAAACCTGAAAGGTAAAAGAATTCACATAAACATGATTTAACGATGGAATCTATGTAATTATAATTACAACAAATAGTGATAATTTAGGCTTGATTTATCAATATAAAAGTGTCATTAAACCATGAAAGACAATGATTTATGACCAGCTCAAGTCTGCCATTTTTTCTCAAAAATACTTGTGTAGACTTCCGACAACAAAACTAGCTTATGGCATATATTTAGTTCCGGACTGTATTGCGTATGTTATCTTCATACTTTTCCATCTAGTCAATCCGCTACTCTCACACAGAATTCTGTGCTCCCCCCTACAGTGTTCACATAAACATGATGATGCTGTCGTGTCCCCACATGATTTTAGACTATATGATGCTGACACACTGCAACAAAATAAATCACTTTCAATGGTAAATTCACAGCAAATAAAGGTAGTAAAGACCGATTTGCTTACTTTGGTGTCAATAAATACATTAATTTACTGGTGTTTCTCACCACATTTATGGTAAAGAAATCTATGTAATTTTAGCCTGATTTTTCCCTTTTGGTATCAGGGTACTAAAACCTTAACTAAAACATTGATTTAAAGACACTGATAATTCAGGACTTACTGGTTCACTTTGTCCATATTTAGTCTCTGCTGCTAGATTTACAACAATATCATATTCCCCTTCATCGTCATGGTAACATCTTTCACAAGATGCTGATGGATAAAGCAGGAGAAAACAGTAAAATGTAGTTGTATCATAACATTGTGATGAGGCAAATATAAAATAATTTGAAATCATTATGTACACTTCACACTTGCAGTTCACAGGTGTAACAAATTTTGTTGGAGGTATTTTATCAAACATGTTTGCACACTGATATGAAAGCTTCTTGAAGTAGCCTATGAACTGAGATACACTATGCACCTCAGGGACAAATTTTGCTGAAAATAAAAGTTCTTCAATTCACTCAAAACTTTGTCATATGAAAGCTTGTTACTGGTCCTCTTGATATAATAACATAAATTTTGGGGTTTTACCATCTTGCTGCTTTCTAGGAAATCAAGAATCTTTTACTTTCCCTTACAGTTAATATTGTATTTGGTGGCCATATTGGATTCTAAAATGACTAAATTTCATATCATTTTGACCTTTATTAAAAAATGTTTGTACATTGACTCAAGATTTTTTTTATTGATTTTAACTGAGAAGAAGTTGGAGTTTTCTTGAACAGACTAAAAGTTCGCAGAGTTTATTTTCGAGGCACTTTCTACGCAAGGATAACACATTTAAAGCTGGTAAATTTTACATTTGACCTAGATATTTCATTGAGGAACAATACTCAAATATTGCCCATATCTACGCATAAAAATGTAGGTCACTAAGTTTATACTACAATCAGTCAGTAACAATCATCTTGAAGCGAAAGGAAGCCAAGGTCAAAGGTCACAAGCAGGAAGCCAAGGTCAAAGGTGACAAGAAGGAAGTGGTTATTCAGAACTCTTACCTTGATTTATGAGATTAGCTGACTGGTATTCTACTTTAGAAAATACTTCCTGTAAGAAACAAACCACATTTTATGAGCCGATGTTCTGGATATTCTTGCTATAACTGATTTTCTCCTGTCCTGATTTCATAGAAATAACCCAGAATACAACTATAACTGTTGGTGCATCTTATGATTCATATGGTTGATAACTTACATTAACTGGTTTCGCTACTATTTGCAGCAAAAGTTAATGTGGCTTTAATTCATAATTGTCTTAAAATGAAAATTCATCTGTGTTGGTTAAAGTGGCCATATGGATGAGAATTTAAATATAATGTGAAATAGCATATACCAAGTCTATGTTCACATCTCAATAAACAGCAAAACACTAAACAATGTGTAAAATGTTTGTTATTGTACATACAATAACAAACTTTTTACACTTTTTCCATCTTTTTGCAATGTATTGAGTTATGAACATGGACTTGGTATATGCTATTTCACATTATATTTTCATGTAGAAAAACATAGTGAAGCTGTTTTATCAAATAAAAATCCAAAATAAATACCAAATTCTCATCCATATGGCCACTTTAACCATAGTATCAAATTAAATTTTTGTTGTAAATACAAACTTGAAACTATTCAGGATACGCCGGGGCATGTGACCTTACCGACATGTGAGCCTAAAAAAGGTTGTAGTCCATAAGGTCGCGTATGCTGTCAAAAATTTCAGGTAACAATTTTCAAATTTGTATTTGGAACAGAAGTTTATTTTACTTTAATGCTATGGCTTTGACTATGTGGTTTTTTTATTTTCACAATTTCTCATTTTAATTTTGTGACTTACTAAGTGTTTAGGGTTCATCCATGCTGTTTTAGGTGGAACCTTATCTGCAACTCGTATCTGAAAAATAAAAAGGTGTTGACAATACAGTAACTAAATTTCCACAACAAAATGATGAATTCTTATAGAAACTGGTTACGACAACAGATTTTGAGTTATTATTAAGGACATGTACTATCATAGATTTTACGGATAATGAAAGTAGTACATATCATTTGTCACCTAGAATCCAGGCATGCAGTGGTTTTTGGGCTCTTTCCCCGCATTTTCCCTACACCTTACATTTTGCTAATGCCCTTTTGATTGAGTGAAGCATTGGCCAGAAAACAGAGACCAACGCAAGGGTATTTAAGTGCTGCGCATGCTGACCAGAAACAATTCTTTCTTTTTTTTGGCCTTGTTTAATGATTTTAACTTCTGCATAGGCATGTTAACAATTGACCAGACTTGCTGTTCTCATCTCATACTCTCAGAAGGGATACATAACACTTCTCAATCGGACATGTTCTGCCCTTTCTTCTTCCTGTCATGTTCATTACTAACAAAATATTATATAACCTATTAATTAACCCAATGAACTGGTAGTTTTATTTCTTCTCTTAGATGTTGACATTTTTAAATTCACTTGATCATCATTTTTATTAACAATGAGCAACTTTTCAGAGCAACTTTTGAAAGTTGTAAAGTGAAGGCAAGTTAACTCAAATTGAACTTATATAAGTTACACTATGCGCCATTGATGATATTGTAAACAAGCAGGGATATAGCCCATTTTAAAAGTAGCTGGTAAAATGTGAAAAGTAGTATTAATATCTTGGAGTGAGACTCATAAATCTGCCCCAGTGATGAATATATACCAGTAGTATTTACTGGCTACCAACCCTTATCTACGTCACTAACAAGAGTTACAAGACTGATAGTTTGCTGTCTCAGCTGTAATAACGAATTATGTTGTTTGTTTTGGATAAATTTCTAATTCTACACTATGTCTTATATATTCAATTCAAAACAATATGCCTGAGTATTTCCACACTTCTAAATAATGAGATGTAAAGTTACTTACCTTTGAAGTCAAATCATTCAATGTGAAGTTACTTACCTTTGATGTGAAATCATTTAATGTGAAGTTACTTACCTTTGAAGTCAAATCATTTAATCTGAAGTTACTTACCTTTGATGTGAAATCATTTAATGTGAAGTTACTTACCTTTGATGTGAAATCATTTAATCTGAAGTTACTTACCTTTGATGTCAAATCATTTAATCTGAAGTTACTTACCTTTGATGTGAAATCATTTAATGTGAAGTTACTTACCTTTGATGTGAAATCATTTAATGTGAAGTTACTTACCTTTGAAGTCAAATCATTTAATCTGAAGTTACTTACCTTTGATGTGAAATCATTTAATCTGAAGTTACTTACCTTTGATGTGAAATCATTTAATGTGAAGTTACTTACCTTTGATGTCAAATCATTTAATCTGAAGTTACTTACTTTTGATGTCAAATCATTTAATCTGAAGTTACTTACCTTTGATGTGAAATCATTTAATGTGAAGTTTAATACTTACCTTTGAAGTCAAATCATTTAATGTGAAGTTACTTACCTTTGAAGTCAAATCATTTAATGTGAAGTTACTTACCTTTGATGTCAAATCATTTGTGATAAGATATTCCACAAGGTTTCTTCCAATAAATCCAACACCTACAAAATTTAATATTTTCTTCAGTCACATGAATAAAGTTCATCTGCGCAAACATAGACCCTCCCTCTTGGTGGAGGGTCTATGGTGCAAACATTCAGTTTAAGTTCATGAATTTCACTTTGTATTGCTTCGGTGAGCTAATTGAAAATTTCGGTGCAATATGAAGTTAAATTCATGAACTTAAATATTTTCTGTTTGTCAAATGATAACTTTAATCACATGATTTATTTTATTTTCAAACACTGATGTACAAAATGAAGATGAAAAAGTGACAGGAAGTGACATCACAGAAATTACTATATTTATTCAAATTAGCAGTTTACCAATAATTTACACAAACATTTTCCAGCTATCTATTCTATTGAATTTTTCATAGTTCATAATTTATGCATCACTTTGAAATACTTCCGCACTACTTTCTTGTCCACATTAAATGTTGCATTGACATTGTTGACAACCTAAAGCTTGTTTTCTAAAAGGACAAATCATTTGAAAGGACATGAGACATAATAACCCCAAATAACACAATTGGTACACAGTATATGGCATTCATTTTAGGTAAAGTACATTTTGCATGCATGTTCTCAAATAATACATAATGCAAACCCAATGTTAAGGACACAATTATTAATTTGACAAAGGTTGCATACAAAACACAGAATACATTGTTTCAGTATTACAATTGTTTCAAAAGTTGAACAAAGGGAATTTACCATAGTAACTACCCCTTTTAAAAAAACTCTTTACACCTACTTCACAATTTCCTGTTTCTAATGACAAATACATAGTTAAAGTGGCCATATGGATGAGGATTAGGTATTTATTTTGGATTTTTAATTTATAAAACAATTTTATCATGGCTTCCTACTTGGAAAATCAATGTGAAACAACACATGCCAAGTCCTTGTTTGTAACTCAATAAATTGCAAAAGATTAATAAACTTGTAAAATCTTTGTTATTGTACGTACAATAAAAAAACTGTTTAGGTATGTTTGAGCTTTTTGCAAAGTATTCAGTTACAAAAAAAGACTTGGCATATGTTGTTTCACATTGATTTTCCAAGTAGGAAGCCATGATAAAATTGTTTTATAAATTAAAAATCCAAAATAAATACCTAATCCTCATCCATATGGCCACTTTAAGAAATGGCATGGATCTGAATATTTTGCCTAATTTTCCCTTATGACTTTACATGTAATCCTACCATGCTTGGGATAGTCTTGGTTACCCAGCCTCTCATCACTGTGGGCTCTGCCTATGAGACCACCCAAAACAAGAGTCTGGGAAAACCATGTTCCAACTACCCCACGTTGGAAGTCTCACAGAAATTTTCTTCCAAGCTTAAAAAATGGGTTTACGAGGCATGTTTGTTGTAATTAATATATATCAGTCACTTGAGAAGTGTAGTGAGACTTGGGAAGAAATAGAACTGAAACAGTGTGAACATCAGTATGTCATGACCCCAAAACTAAAAAAAAATATCAAATTACATATCTATTGACCCTCTCTTTTTGAAAGATATCATGTATATTTACTATGATATGATCATATACGTTAATGTCAAAAACTACAAGATGTACATACATTTTGACACAGAAAAAAATGGTAACATCTGTACAGTAGCTACATCAACCATGAAAAAGTTAATAGTACATTATAAAGTATATGCTTATGCTTGCACAAACCATCTACAAATGTAGATACATGCAGACAGCCTTCTTAGACTAATATACTAGTAACAGTATTCATGAACAAACAGTCCTATGATGAGGTACTTTGTGAAAATTGTCTGTCATACAATCAACTGGGTTTTCTTTTTAATATAATTTATAAACTGGGATTGATGGACACTGTTTATTTTCTTGCACTGCCTGATTCCGATCGTTAAACACCCTTTTTGGATGAGGATGAATATTGGGTGTAGAAAATAAAAGTGTGGTGGGGTTAAAGAATTGATCCAGAACAGAATGAGCCTATATAATGTTAATACAATAGTACTAATGCGAGAACCTGTGATTGAATCATTGGCCTTTAAATGCAAGTGGAATACTTTTAAAAGTAGGCAACTCAAATTGACTAAGTCTTGCAGATTCAAATCATAATAATCATGTATATCACAGACTGAACACAGAACAGCAAATCGTGTACATCAATTCCCTTGTCGGCGATTCAGTTTCGGAACTTTTCGTTTTAGTGCTTTAGGGTCAACACGAGAATGGGACGGGATAATGATGACAAAATATTTGTTTTATGACTAAAATGAGTAAAAACAAGTGTATCGAAGGTGACACCCAGTTTAAATGTGACCGCATGTGTCAAACTCATGCTCACACACCAGCTGCTCAAGTGGTTGAAACTTCCGCGTTGGCAAGGTGTTATTTACACACGAATTAAATACGCATACGAAATTTGGCACACACAACATGTGGTCATATCAAAGCATATTTACGTTTGTGATCCGCAGGGACATACAATAATTAACGGTGTAACCGTAACAGTACACATTGTACATACCTCCGAGGATCAAAACCCGTGGCTTCTCCACAGAGGACGCCATCTTGGAATGGAACACCTAACTTGATACTCAGAAATGCCTCGTCGTTGGAGAGCGCCAGTGAATAGATTATTTAGAAGCACAATGCAAATAAAGCATTTATGTCAGACTTTAAAAAGAGTATGGGGGAAATGGGATAAGTAAGAATGTAAGGCAAGAAGATAGCTCAAGATACGAACTGATTTAACAAATCTACTCTTTTACGGCTTTTCTCCAGATGACGCAACATCAAGCAGACGATGCGACGAGTAGGATTCCCGCCGTTTCTCCGGTATTAAAACTTCCAACCATAACGTTCAAGATCTTCAAAGTTACGCATCCACATTTCGCAATTCTTTTTGCACTTAAACAATTCTGTTTTGTAAAAGAGAACATTTTAGGGCTGTCACTCACTTTACATCCACGGTACATTGGTCTGAGAAAAGTGTGAGCAGTTGAGGTAATGCAGTGTGCAGTTTTACGAATTTTATTTATTCATTTTTCATATTTAAAAAAAATTAAATTGTAATTTTAAAGTTTGCGAAAGAGAGCAAATTAAATAAAATGATGGTTCCCCTGCAGACTAGATACCCTACAGGTGGTCAGATAGATGTACATGGTAATATTGAACATAGCGGGCGCTCTATCATGTCTTTTAGTCTGTAAGTCGGGCAACTTTAGAAGTCAATGCTTTGCCAACGAAGGCAGGTTACCTTTAATTCATGTGCACGACATGCCACAAGGAAAGGAATTTACTTTTCTTCGGCATATGCAATGTTAGCAACGTTAAACAAAGGAATTATTTTTTATAATAATTTTACTTCAAAGTTAGTTCCATAAGAAGTACTTTTCTTTATTTACAAACTTGAAGCTGCGATACAAAATGTACATTACTTTTAATTCAGATTACGTGGATACAAATACAGGATTATCAAAATATAAGCTTAATATTAACAATCAATTCATAAATAAGCTTAGTGGACGTTATCTCTCGCCAAACCTTATCTGTGATGCCATAATATCTAATCGTTCTGTATAGATTCCATAACGGAACCGTATATTGCCCCAAATCTAGTTAGTGCTTCAACATCACATTCATTGACAAAAAGAACATTTCCGAACCCATTTATTGTGTGAACCTCAGACCATGAAACTCAGTGTTCTGAGTGTGAACTGACTGAACGGGTGCTGTGGTATACAAACAAGATCGATACGTCCTTATCTTGTGCAAGCAAGCTTAACTATTATAACGTAGTGGAAGATATGCTTAATTCGCTGAAATCTAGCCCTAAAAATGCAGCACTAATTGTGAAATAGCCGATTGTTAAAAGTAAATTTCCTGATATTGATAAACGTTTTGTTGTTACGACCGACACTTAGCCATTATGGACGTCTGGTTGATGTTGGCATTAGAGTCGACGTTTAAAAAAACTTCTCTGGCGTTCTAATTGGTCGATCAAGAACACAGGATCTGGAAGTAAAACCAAAAAGCGTGTAACAAATAAAATAATGATGAGGAAAATCAACATCAAAATTAAAGAAAATAAAAATGAAAAACAAATACAATCAAATACCAAGTTGTCTTACTATAACCTAGTTTCCTATACGCATTACGATCACTTCGATCACAACCCCCACCACGTGGAGATGATAGTGATCGATAGACGTAGAAAAAGGCGACAGGTATTAGGATATAGGACTAGACTAACACGTTTGTAAAGGGCAATGTATAATTAATAATTATGAAGCAATTTTCGAGACATTACAACATCCAAAGTACACATGCTACAAGCATACATATTACTAAATCATGTTTTTCCGGGTTTAATTACATGGAAGGAATTAAAACTGACTCTTACCCGTACTTTCCTGGATCACTTTAATGTTTAGTGAAAATAAATGCGGCGAGAATAGTGCAGAAGGCCAGAAATGTATTCAAAACTGGACCAAAATTGCCTAAAATGTAACAGAAAACAACCATAATTACATTCAGAAAGATGGCATTTCTGAACGCTGTAGGTTTATTGTGAAAGGTCAATAAAAATACATTAACTTTTAAAAATAAAAAGCTTTATCCTTGTAGAATATCGTAAATTAAAACATCAAGCAATTACGACAACGCCATCGTCGTAAGATGTCGTAAAATCCCCTCATCTCTTTACGGGAATGTTACAACAAGCGATGAGAGCTACTTAGGTAAGATATTTTAGAGAGATAAAGGAAGACGTCAAATGTTCGAATTGCTAATGAGAATAATCCAATTTCGGATATCTAAAACTCGCAAAAAATTAAAGATCTTTTATGATGCATGCGTCAAGATAGTTATGAGCTGTAATAAAGCTATTCGCGAAACACATCGACTTTTACCAACTTATTTAGTACAAACTAGAAAACAACAATACCTGACTGCAATACAATAAAACCATTGATCTAGAGGTTTGATTTAAAAACAGTATATTCTTAACTTTGTATTTTATAGAAACACATGTACATATATATATATATATATATATATATATATATATATATATATATATATATATATATATATATATATATATATATATATATATATATATATATATAAACCGTTACTAAACACAGATAACACAATACATCGTTGTTGTACGTGACTTCGATCCACTATTCATTTTACCTGAACTACAGGTTGGCTGGGTACCAAGCCACTCTCCATTACTGCAGGTGACCTTGTCATTCTCTCCAAAGATTACATAGCCTTCATTACAGGTAAATGTTACTTCTGTTCCATGTGCTACATCTATGTTATCGATGCATCCGTGATCTGGTGGTTGTAACTCGGGACAGTTTGCATCCTCAGCTGTAGTTGAAAAACATGTGACGTTACACCTGCACTAACTGCAACTCCATCATCGTCGCAAACCACAACCTCTTTTACGGCACCGTTCAAAGGTTCACCGTCCGGAGGTTATTTCGCAGTATGGCGGAACAAATAACAGCTCTGGTTTGCGAGAATGACTGCAACTGGGATGTTTCACTAAAACATTCTTTAAAAATTGGTCAATTACTTATGAAAAGAGCATTTTACATTCATCTGGTGATCAACATTGTCTGTAGGTAGTGTAGTGACAAGTTTAAATATTGAGCGAAAGCTTGGTTTTGAATTTGTCACCATGTTAAAACTGTACTAATTGTAAATTGGAGAATCGTTTTTCGACCAGACAACCACAATATATGTATATTCCCTGAAAATGGTTAGATACCAATAATTGTCAGTTGTCCATATTAGCCATACAGAAACAGGTTGAAATTGTGATCGCCGTTGAGGGCGTTGATTTTTGGGCGCTGACCCAAAAGTTAATTTGAATTGATGTATCGTTTGTATGTATGTATGTATGTATGTATGTATGTATGTATGTATGTATGTATGTACAACTACAAAATATAGTGTCCTATGTGCATGAACGATATGAAAATATATCTTACTTGCGTTGCAGAGGAAAACAAAAGACAGGATCAACACGAGGAGTCCCAAAATGCTACAATAACAAAAGTTAAGACACTCGATATTAATTAGAGACGAATTACCTTTGTATTAATAACAATCGATCGAATACTTTGGTCACTTAATCTTTATCTATGAAACGTAAATAATGCTGTTAGTATGGTTTTTGTATTATCAATTATGGCATGGTGTGTTATACTTTCTATTTTTGTCAGCCTGTTCAACCATACATAATTGACACCGAGTTGAATCTCGCTTCTCCATTAAACTTTGAAGTACAACAACCTTTGACCCCGCTATCTATTTCAGTGGCCAAATCAGTGTCCGTCTAGATATCTTGTTGAAAATCTACACAAGTTACGTTGTAAGCAATCCATCGACAGTTTATGACATGTAATCTATTCAAATATCATATTAAGCCTAAATTATCAAAATAAAACAGTTTTATCTGATAGGATTGTTCTAGACGAATTTCTGCAACAAATTATTAATTACACATGTGCAGATATTTGACATGTTCAGTTTTTTTAAAGAAAATACAATGAATTACCACTTAGTTATTCAAATCAATCTATTGCCGTTTCTGGTTTCGGTTTTTGTTTAAATGTGAACTATAACAATATTCTTGAATGGGAAACATAACTCTGATCAAATAATGGAAAACATTGTCAGTAACATCTAGACGTCATTTCATTAACTAGAGCTCATCCCAATATTGTAGAAAGCTAAAACTTACATTTTCATGGTGCTCTTTCCGTTTCCAAATTCCTTCTTAAGTTCCACTGAAATTGAAGTATAATGATACATTTAATGAAAGATGACAAAGTACAAGTCAAGAAATGGAAGGATATTTTTGTGGGTTTCTGAACTGCGATGAAAGAGGAATACAACGAGATGGTGACAGTCACCCCCTCACCCCACCCACCCATCCCCATCCCCGAACAATCTGATTAAAATATGATGTAGAATAGGCTTGACTGCGCTATCTATCACAATTTCCTTATATATATATATATATATATATATATATATATATATATATATATATATATATATATATATATATATATATATATATATATATAAGGAAACTATATATATATATATATATATATATATATATATATATATATATATATATATATATATATATATATATATATATATATATATATATATTATTCCTTTGTCTTCGATTATCTGGGTTGTTCCGGGAGTGAGCGCTTGAACCCCCTACCCAACCCACCCAGTACCTATCCTGTAATAACTGAAGGCTAACACAGTGTTTAGGTAGAAGTCACACCTAAAGTATACACTATAAATGGTGGCAACCATCATGAAATGCCAACTCCCAACCTATCATGACATTACATAGTGGTCACGCCTACTCCCAACCTATCAACCTATCACGACATTACATAATGGTCACGCCTACTCCCAACCTATCATGACATTACATAGTGGTCACGCCTACTCCCAACCTATCACGACATTACATAATGGTCACGCCTACTCCCAACCTATCATGACATTACATAGTGGTCACGCCTACTCCCAACCTATCACGACATTACATAATGGTCACGCCTACTCCCAACCTATCATGACATTACATAATGGTCACGCCTACTCCCAACCTATCATGACATTACATAATGGTCACGCCAACTCCCAACCTATCAACCTATCACGACATTACATAGTGGTCACGCCAACTCCCAACCTATCAACCTATCACGACATTACATAGTGGTCACGCCAACTCCCAACCTATCATGACATTACATAATGGTCACGCCTACTCCCAACCTATCAACCTATCACGACATTACATAGTGGTCACGCCAACTCCCAACCTATCATGACATTACATAATGGTCACGCCTACTCCCAACCTATCACGACATTACATAATGGTCACGCCTACTCCCAACCTATCAACCTATCATGACATTACATAGTGGTCACGCCAACTCCCAACCTATCATGACATTACATAGTGGTCACGCCAACTCCCAACCTATCAACCTATCATGACATTACATAGTGGTCACGCCTACTCCCAACCTATCAACCTATCATGACATTACATAGTGGTCACGCCTACTCCCAACCTATCAACCTATCATGACATTACATAGTGGTCACGCCTACTCCCAACCTATCAACCTATCATGACATTACATAGTGGTCACGCCAACTCCCAAACTATCATGACATTACATAGTGGTCACGCCAACTCCCAAACTATCATGACATTACATAGTGGTCACGCCTACTCCCAACCTATCATGACATTACATAGTGGTCACGCCAACTCCCAACCTATCACGACATTACATAGTGGTCACGCCTACTCCCAACCTATCATGACATTACATAGTGGTCACGCCAACTCCCAACCTATCATGACATTACATAGTGGTCACGCCAACTGCCAACCTATCATGACATTACATTGTGGTCACGCCTACTCCCAACCTATCATGACATTACATAGTGGTCACGCCTACTCCCAACCTATCACGACATTACATAGTGGTCACGCCTACTCCCAACCTATCATGACATTACATAGTGGTCACGCCAACTCCCAACCTATCAACCTATCATGACATTACATTGTGGTCACGCCAACTCCCAACCTATCATGACATTACATAGTGGTCACGCCAACTCCCAACCTATCAACCTATCATGACATTACACAGCGGTCACGCCTACTCCCAACCTATCAACCTATTACGACATTACATAGTGGTCACGCCAACTCCCAACCTATCACGACATTACATAGTGGTCACGCCAACTCCCAACCTATCATGACATTACATAGTGGTCACGCCAACTCCCAACCTATCATGACATTACATAGTGGTCACGCCTACTCCCAACCTATCATGACATTACATAGTGGTCACGCCAACTCCCAACCTATCACGACATTACATAGTGGTCACGCCTACTCCCAACCTATCATGACATTACATAGTGGTCACGCCAACTCCCAACCTATCACGACATTACATAGTGGTCACGCCAACTCCCAACCTATCATGACATTACATAGTGGTCACGCCAACTCCCAAACTATCATGACATTACATAGTGGTCACGCCAACTCCCAAACTATCATGACATTACATTGTGGTCACGCCAACTCCCAAACTATCATGACATTACATTGTGGTCACGCCTACTCCCAACCTATCATGACATTACATTGTGGTCACGCCAACTCCCAAACTATCATGACATTACATAGTGGTCACGCCAACTCCCAAACTATCATGACATTACATTGTGGTCACGCCAACTGCCAACCTATCATGACATTACATTGTGGTCACGCCAACTCCCAACCTATCATGACATTACATAGTGGTCACGCCTACTCCCAAACTATCATGACATTACATAGTGGTCACGCCAACTCCCAAACTATCATGACATTACATAGTGGTCACGCCTACTCCCAAACTATCATGACATTACATAGTGGTCACGCCTACTCCCAACCTATCATGACATTACACAGCGGTCACGCCTTTGGATTTATATGACTTCTTTTATAAATTTACAATGGAACACAAATACAATTGACGGACAAGACACGCATTGTACATCATTATCAATATCTAAATAGTGAAAACGTTAACCTCGACCTACTTTGTTCAAGGGTTTACAAATGATTTCCATTGCTGCCTTTCTTTTAGATTTGTTAAGGACTGTTTTAGTTTGTCAATCATAGTGTCTCTTCTATATCACGTTAGTTTGTCAATCATAGTGTCTCTTCTATATCACGTTAGTTTGTCAATCATAGTGTCTCTTCTATATCACGAATTCATCGTACACTAACAATTCGAAGATGAAAACCCCCTTTGCAATGGAAGTACTTGAAGTAATCATTAGAAATTAGAGGGCCTATGAATTCATTCGTTCTTGGTCGACTGAGTTGAAGTTGATACAGCACGCGAACAGTGTTTGCCAAATTTGGTCCACTCACAGTCTAGTCCCTTTATATGGTACAAGGACTGTACATGTGGTCCAACATAACACAGACCGTGAGAATTTTTGTTGCGCGGATATATTCTACTTCAATATCACTTTCAACAATACCCTTTTCCCGACTTTGAAAATCAAATAATACGTTCAATGTCAAGGTTGCATATACAGATAATATGCACTGCATGTGTGAAAATGTGAAAATGTGACTACATGCCGTGTCCTGTAAAAGATAAAAAACCATAACAACCAAATTGTATGTAATGAGGACCACGCAATGACCATTAACGTCTTATAACACGCATGCTCATATTACCTCGGAAAACATACTATTGACAAACAAAGATAGACACAAAACTAAAACTGCTGTTGTTGCGTGTGGTGGATTACACAAGTTGGTCATAGCAGTGCCTTGGTTATGTGGATATAATCATCCTGTAGTCAAGATAGTTGAAATATCAGATCAAGTGCAAGTGAAGTGTAACCATTTGAAACAAAACTTATTATCAGAAACACCTTCCTTCTGAGAGTGTCATAATGTTTGCATCAACGCCAATCAATTTGTACCATGTTTGTATACTGTTTCTGTTGCTTGTCGATTAGATAGTTGGCCTAGCCTGCAAATATCGTTTTCTACTTTGTGCTTGTACTTGTATAGGCATTTGCAATGTACTTTTGCTCTCGTTTTTTCCCAAATGTTCGTCCGCTTTATGCATTTTTGATCACATTTCTATGTTCGGAAAGAATTAGAAAGTGTGTGCCTAATAAACTTACTGATAACAGAGACACAACCATCAAGTAGTTGCTGTCGTACAGCTAACACTCAACAACGACATTTTATCTATTTAAGTCAATACATCAAAGACAAACGTTTTTAGTCCGGATAGTAACCTGTGTTTAGAGATTATGTATTTCATGATTTCATTAATCATTTAAAATGAAACAGTACTTTTTGTTCACTCTTTATATGTCTTCTGACAATTTCAATGAACATTTACATTATATTTCTAAGCACACACATAGATATTGATTGATTGATTGATTGATTGATTGATTGATTGATTGATTGATTGATTGATTGATTGATTGATTGATTGATTGATTGATTGATTGATTGATTGATTGATTGATTGATTGATTGATTGATACATAAAGATTGCGTCTACGTTTTGACGTCTTTCTTGCACAAGTCACAGTGATGCCAAATTGTCAAACCTACCTGAAAGTGAAGTTACTGTTGCAGTCACCCAGTACAAATAAATACAAAGTTAGAGGCTTGGCCTTACATGCACTGTGCAATGTATTGTTATCGCATATCCAATCACGGAGTTTGGTTTAACAATGGGAGAGTACTAAAGGTTGTGCGAGTTGTTTATCGAGACAACAACCGTCGCCAAGCGACAATACTTAGGCAATGACATCACAATATTTATAACAGTTGATCTAAACTATATAGATGTCATTTTGTTACGTCCCACTCCCGTTCTTATCACACTGTCCTATTATGTTAGGTGATTGAAGCTTTGCAAATATATTGTATTAGGTGCCTCACTTATTTATCATTATATTCCCGGGCTACGTCGCTAGAAGTTACCTTGCTGTTTATGCCATTGATGTTTAAACCACTGGACCTTCAGTGTACATGTTCGAAGTACACTAAACACCAAATACTCAACAATTGTTAGAGTTATTATTTTGGAAACAAACGTCATGCAACTACTTATTGAATTCCTTGTTCGATATATTATGATCTTAGACTTAATGTATCATTATGTAGACATTTGTATATAATTGCTTGACACATCTTTGTTTTTAATTATGGGTCAATACAATGGAAGGTACATTTAAATCAATACATGTTTGTAAGGACTTCTCAAATTGACAGTTATCACCTATACTTGTTTCTATATCCCTAGATTGGGATAGGTGCATTTTCACTGCATGTCAAAAATTGATTGCGATGTTCTGCTCACTGCACCATCACTTGCTATTGGCAGAACACAAACCTAGCATTTATGCATAATGCCAGTGAGTAAACACGTTGGTAATATATTTTAGTATCTGCGTACTAAAAAAGTCACACAATGCATTTAACATCATTGTTAACCACAGCCTCTTTTACGGCACTGCCCAAGACGCACCGTCAAGAGGACATCGTCGTAAACCACAACCTCTTTTACGGCACTGTCCAAGACGTATACCGTGATATTTCTGTGATAAGTCGAAATATTGACGTCGTCTGAAAGTGACCGTCTATTGCACAAATATTATCGGACCGACGACTTAAATTTGCTAAAATGACGTACTTAGTGAATGCAAGTGACGAACGGTTATAAAGATGCTGAGGGAGTAAACTTGAGTATGCCGAAAACTTAAATTCGCATACATAAATTTACGGATGAACGAATGTGAAGGTCACTCTGTTATTCCATAAGTCATATACCCCGAGTACTATAAACACACATTCCATGACAAATGTCGTTAGAAAAAACATATAATGCAATCCGCCCTTTCATGTCATTCTTTCGTAGTTACTAAAGAAATAAAATATGGCGTTAATAGTTGTAACTCAACATGTTTTGTCGCCAGCATTGTCTCCATCAGAATGAAACCTGCAATTCTTTTACCAAGATATCTTTCATCTACCGCTAAAACGCTTGTAAAATCACAGACTCGGAAATGAGTTGTGTAGAAATGTACTATGTGTACGTATACTCAACTACTACTGTAACAACAAACTTAAAAGGAATCGACGAAGACTTAATAAACTATAGATAGTCTTTACCCAGAAGAGTTACCATGGATATTTATGAATAAAAGACCAAGATCTGCAGATCATA